>NW_026857660.1:0-76410 GCF_026571515.1 Ruditapes philippinarum
AAAGGAAAACTTTTGCAATAAACTTTGTAATAACATAAATAGTCAATCCTGATGCGACATACCACCTCTAAACACCTTCCAGTTAAAGAACCCATTTCAAAACTCAAAATAATATTTACTTATCATGCTAGTTGATTTGATTTTAACTATTATGTTCATGCATTTAATGTTTTTCAATACAATCTCATTTGAAATATAATTCGGCTTAAGTTACTTCCTATTCCAACAAGGCATCGTGTCAAAGAACCAATTTGCAACAACTTGCAAAATTGATCCCTGTTAACGTCTTAATTAAATCAATTGAAATATGCTTAAATCAGGAGTTATTTATTTAAAAAAAAACATTGTACTACACGACTCTTAAGTTTATTTACAGAATTATCAAGACGTTGCAAACTACAGCAAAAAGGAAACGTTACCAATTAACTTAACGATTAATTAAGATCCCGCGGCTCAATTTGAAATTAAATGATTAATGTTTTAGTCAGAAAGAAACATACGCGAATGTTGATTGTTCAAAGTCCATATGCAAAGAATTAAAATACCACCTTAACAAAACTTTCCTTTATCTTGTATGACAAATGATATCAAGTACAGAAAATAGCAATAGAAAATATATTGTATTCGTATGATTTAGAGTTAATTTGATAATACAAGTGATTCATAAAATAATCATTTAATATCATTTAGTTGAATGATATTTATACTTTGGAAACATTTTTCTTAAATGATGATTCAGACGATAGAAAGCACATCTTTGATCGTTTTTTTGTTATCCAGTACGAAATATTCTTAAATTTTATGATTGTTGACATTTTTATACCAGCAATAACAAGAAATCATTTTGTCTACACAATATAAACGTAGCATCATTTCTCACACAGAGCAAATTGTAAACTAAATGAAAAGATGTTTCTGTTCAAGCTTACCATAAATGTCTTATGAATACAACAGATTGTAATAATCTGCAATAATTACATTTATTGCATCATTATAAATTGCCAGTAAAATCGATGATTCAAAAGAACAGTGACAATACTAGACTTAAACAAGCCGAACTGTAGAAGTAAATATTTTATGATTTGCAGCAGATTTTTTTTCAATCTGTTTAAGAGTATGATTGGCTTGAATCATTTTCATAGACACATCAGACCGCTTTTATTTCCTTACAATGTAGAACTTTAATTTGCATGAAACCTATATACGTTGATTGTGCTTATCAAATATGACTTTTGCATACAATTGACAAAGTTTATGTAGCCTACAATAATAAGTCAGTATATTGCATCATGATTGTTCAATTAGAGTTGTTTTACTTTATTCATGTTACATTTACGTATAGAAAAGCAATGATTTTGAAATAACTTTGTATCTTAATTGCTTTTTGTATTTTCTGATCGCAAGATCAGTAAATACATAGCTAACATCCACGGTCTAACACAAAATTTCCTAACAGTCCTAACAACGCAAAGTAGTTCTCACTCAAAACTGCTTAAAAACCAGCAATTTAAAAGAAAGAACAATATTTTGTTACAAGTGTCCAACAAATTACTACACCTTCAAACTTTAAAAGTAGCGTTGGCTTATAGAATTGTCAATAAATGCATACTCACAAATTACGCGGATGAATATGATTTTAATCAATGAAAATGCTATTTTTAGCGATGTCGATTACCGAATACTACACAAATAAATCTGACTGCCGAGTAGTTGAATATATAGTTTCTACATGTTGGACTGTTTGGGCGAGAAGATTTTTGCTAAATTATTTACTTCAATTTTAAACAACAGGTTTACCCTGAACAAAATACCTCGAAATTACCCTAACCCGAAATGCAATGGAAATTCTAAATTTAGAATGACTTGATTTTATTCAGCCTCTGTTTTTATAACTTCTCCGTGGTTCAGGGGTAACGCGCTCGTTTAATGTGTGAGAGGTCTGGAGTTCAAATCCCAGTCGAGTCAACGTTTTTTTAAATTCTTTTTTTAGTGTCTTTGTTAAGGAAATAGCCACGATATGCAAGGATAAAGTGTGGCTATCATAAAAAATGAACATAAATGATTTTTTAGCAACGGATATACATGTATACAATCATTTATAATCCATATGTGTAATGCATGATCAACACCACACTTGTGTAATTGTCCCTTATTATGTTATCGCTATTAGCGAAGACCCCCTCTAAAGGTATCTGTTCACACTTACTAACAATATGACACTGGTTACATTACCATGTTTGATCATGTTGAGCATAATTGTTTATTATACAATAATTGTAATATCTATTTTAATAAAAAAAATACAGATTTTATGAATATTGTTTTCTTTTCTTTTTTGTGTATTATGTGCTATTTTAATACTGAGTTTTTACGTTTACTACTATTTTAAGAATTCAATTGTCATATTGACCGACGATTATAAGTAAAAACTTAACTGGAAAAAGTCAGTAAATTATGGTTAAACTTTTAATATATAATATTGTTTATTCTTAAAACATATACATGTTCATTTGTATTTTTCTTTATCATTTTTTAAATTATCAATCAATTGAATAATTCATAAAACCTAATTTGTAACTTTGAATAATTCCTCGGCATCTTTACTAAACACGAATAACAAATTAAATAAAATGTTTCAAAGTTGATAGTGTCATATTAATACCATAAAATGTACCTTTTTTCTCAATTATTGTACATATTTATTGTTTTTATCTCATATAGATAAAATAAAACATGTTATTGTTGTTGTTGGTTGTTTTTCGAATTGTATGTTTATGTATAATAATAATCAATAAATTTGAGAGTTGATCTGTGTTTATTAATTATTGTAACCAAACTAAGTGACAAACATTCATTTTGAAAAAAAAACTTATATAACTGTAAATATTTGTTCTGTTCTGTAACGATATCAAACATCTACTCCAAAACCGGGAGAGACCGGACAATAAACGTGTGGTACTATTCGCCGGTCACTAGTAAATTCCGGTCAAAATAGACCAGGAGAGACCGGGAGAGACCGGGAATTACCGATAGGAATACATCCCTCTATAAATAAATTTTCGGAATATATAGGTCACCAACTCATCATTCTATTCAGCTTTCGGATACATGTACCATAATAACCCACTGTGTACTACAAAATGATAAATAAAAATACCCCGAAGAGCGCGATTTATTGACGGAAAAGGTTATTTCATTTGAAAATGTTTGCATTGCGAAATTCTCCAGTTCGCTATTCATTGTATATATCGCGACATTTCATTTTTAATTAATAACAAGTAAAATGGTTTCCTGCGGGGAACGTTTTTAATGATATAAATATATTTCATTTTACTATTTTCAATGGGGGGGGGGGGGCGAGGATAAATAAACGTTTGTATCAGGAATATAGTTGACAATAATCGATCAATATAGAAGAAGGTCACCGTTGAAGACCGGAGAAGGTCGAACATAAAACAATTATTTCTTTTTTAAGAAAATAATTAAATAGGCCTACCATTTTATGAATAATTCCGAGCAAAAAGAAATAAAAATAAAGTAAACACACAAGTATTTATTATGGCAGATGCCACTACGAATATTTTAATTTTGTAGATTTTCAGTATTTACAATTTATTGTTTGTAACATTTTGAGATACATATTAAAGAAACATTGATAATTTTCAAACACATCATTCAAGTTTTTCCACCTTAAACGGTAACATAATTATGGAAAATTAAAAATATCACGTTATAGTTTTTTGTTCTTAATTAGGTGTCTTATTCCCTAGAGGATTATCCGTAACGTACCGTATTTATCCAGGTTTCCGAAAAGGTCAATTTACCAATCATGTACGGTTTACAGATCACATGCTCCTCCATGTACCGAAAACAGGTCACGTGCTCCTCCATGCCTCAAAAGTTAAACGCGTACCAATACCCTGCGGTCTCCAGACCGCAGGGAATCAAGCACCCTCATACTGATCGGAATGATCGGCTTTTATTATGTCCGACTAAAAGGCTCGAGAAGTTGCTGTCGCCCTTTCTCATTCCATAAGAGGCTTCGCGCCGAGGACGCCAAAAATAAACTTATACAGGAAAACAAATACAGATATACAGTACGATTTAGATTGCAAAGATCAGAAAATACCACAGAGCTTGCAGCCCTTTGATTGAAATTAAGTTGCCTCGATAGTTGGTGGAATTCCAAATGATTAAATGAATAAAAGCCTTACCTAATAATTTATACTTTGGTTGATCAGAAGTCTAAATTTCACTTAAATGGTATCTACGGCGTTGAAAAGCGAAATTCTAGAAATAAGAAAAATAAATAAAAAAAAAAATGAAAAATATGCCACGGGCTTCTTTAACCAACGACCAGACATGCATCTAAGATATTGTAGTTGTAGTTGTATATGTGTCATGATTAAAGATATTTCGACAAGATGTTTCATCACATTTCTTTGGATATCATTTTTAATCAAAATGATTGACAGTATATTCCTGTGAAGGAAATTGGTATGGGATCAATGTAAGTATATTTCCTTTTTATGACTTAATTCCTTCAAACATATCGCAAATAAAAACGCTTCAGCTTGAATGATATTTGACATTTGACCAACTTTAACAAACCCATTTCTATAACCATCATACATTTCAATTTATTAAATTGATAAGAAAAAGGAAATAGCAAACAAGAATATAAAAACTTTAACATGTCTACAATGACATGTTAATGAATGCGGTAACAAATAGATATAGTAATACTAACAAGCAATTATCATAGTATTGCAAGCAATCCATAAGTCCCCTACCGGTAAGAGCCCAAGCAATATTCTGAAGGGCCATTGGCCATTCACTTATGTTCCTATTTTAAGTAAATTTGTTGAAAAAGTTCTTTAAAAGTGATCACAGGAAACAGTTTTTTTATGTACAGACAGACGGACTGAAGGACACTCTAAAGTTATTTTTTAAACATCCCTGTTATCAAAATATAACATTTTTAAAATCCTATCATGATGAAGAGGTTGGAGTAAAAATTACCAATTTCTCAAAAAAAAAAAAGTCTAAGTTCAAAAGGGGCATAATTCTGGAAATAGTCTTGCTAGAGTATTGAACACTCACAAATGTTGAGTGATAATAAGAAACATTTATATGAAGTACAAGTAGATACATTCAGAAAAAGAAGTTTTTAAAAAAAAAACAATGTTTTTTTCATGAAAATTTTAAGTTCAAGGGAGGTAATTCTGATAAATTTTGTGCTAGAGTTGTAAACCTTGTCACATATGATGTGGTTGACGACAAGCAACTTATATTTTAAGTTTGAAGAAAATACCTTAAGAAATAAAGATCTTATAGTGAAAAAACTTAAAAACTAGAATCAGAAATCTTGAAATTCAGTCTTTTTCTTGCCATAGCAACCAGAATTTTCAACATAGGAAGATAAAAAAATGATGTGCATAATTTCCATACTGCCATCTACCCATATGTCAAGTTTCATAAACATATTTTCAGTACTTTTTGTGTTATCACTGGATCCAGGTTATGTGTAAAATTTGCCATATTTTCAGTCTATTTGTTGCCATAGCAACCAGAATTTTCAACATAAGAAGAAAAGAAAAAGACGTGCATAATCTCCATACTGCAATCTATCCATATAACAAGTTTCATAAAAATATTTTCAGTACTTTTTGCGTTATCGCGGGATCCAGGTTATGTGTAAAATTTGCCATATTTTCAGTCTATTTGTTGCCATAGCAACCAGAATTTTTAACATAGGAAGAAAAAAAAAAGACGTGCATAATCTCCATACTGCCATCTATCCATATATCAAGTTTCATTAAACTATTTTCAGTACTTTTTGCGTTATCGCGGGATCCAGTTTTGTGGACGGACGGACTGACGGACGGACAGACGGACGGACTGACGGACGGACGGACGGAGGGTAAACCTAAAGTCCCCTCCGGTAAACCGGTAGGGGACTAATAATAGTTTTTAAAATTTTATAATTGTAATATAATTCTATGTAACACAACATAGATGAACTTGAAATTGTGTAAACAAATTTAAACAATAAAGAGTTTTTAAAACTTCTAGATTTGTGAGAAATAATTTTTCTTTCTCTTAATATAACGATTAAGAAAATCATAACAGTGCTTAGTGAACAAATCACTAAAATTATGATGACTGATAACGGCATTGATTTGAAACGCGAATATGTCGCTGTCATGTTAAGCGTATTGTGTTCAATCTAACTAATATCATTGCTTCAAAAAGTACGTTTTTGATTGACTGTACATGTTTTCTTTATATCACTCCGATAATGTCGATAATGCCAAGGTAGCAAGTTGCACTTAATGGCATGACATAGTTTATTTCGATGGGAAATTCAACGGCTTAACAATGATTTTCGTAAACAGTAAATACATGTTTTGTTTTTTCTAGAAGCTATCGCAATACTATGTTAATATGTTAGAAACATACGTATAATATAATGATAATTAACTAATATACCGGGGAAAGGGGGCAAAGAAAGCTAAAGAAAAAAGAATTTTTATATATTATTTATATAATAATTTTTATAGAAAGAAAAATTATTTCTCACAAATCTAGAAGTTTTAAAAACTCTTTATTGTTTAAATATAATAATATAATAATAATATTATATTATATATTATTCTCGTATTTTATATGCGAGAAAAACAAAACCATTCGACCATTTAATATCTTATATTATTTCACAAACAACAATTATATAAAATAATAACAAACAATGCCAAACTAAATTTAAATAATAGCATTCACCACTTTTCCAATGAAAATAAATATCTATGGTTCAATAAAATAAAATGCATATTAATAAAAGTTTTTTTTAAGAAAAACTGAGCAGAGCATATGTACATATATAAATTAAAAGAATGATTGTCATGTGTACAGGCGCTTAGGCATTCAAAGTTTTGTCCAGTTTTCCTCTTAATCATTTGGTTCTCTTAGTATTCTTAAGTTTTTTTATCATAAGCCTTTTCGATACAAAATTAACAATTTTCTTATTCCATTTTCATGCTTGCTCGTCATTACTGGGTATAACATTGTTAAATTTATTTAGTAAATATTCTTTTTTGGGATTATTCTTTGTTGCCTTTTATCCTAAAAGAATGTTCACTGTATCACACTATTATATATTTGCTACTACTATTGCGATTTTCATTACTTGATACCGACAAGTTGGTCAATAAGCATGTTTAATTTTTTGTAACGCTAAAAATTCTTTTTTCTTTAGCTTTCTTTGCCCCCTTTCCCCGGTCTCCTGTCCCCTTACTGTGTGCCCTTTGACTTTATGGGCTTATTATTCAATCATTTATTTGTTTTCTTTGAGTTCCTTATCAGTTACAAATTATTTATCATTTTAGTGATTGGCCTGTTCGTGCTCTGTCTTGTGCCCTGTCCTGTTTTTGTTTGGGGTCCGCCTGGGCTCCTTGCCACTGGTTCTTGTTGCTGGGTCGTATGGGGGTTGCGTTCATTGAACGCCGCATTTCCTTGATGATCTTGTTTATCATATTCTATAGACTGAAGTAAATTATAACAAGGTTTCTAACATATTGCTGGAAATTTTGCATTTTGACTTTTGAACATTTTAATTCAAATAACACGTAAAGGTTACTTACAAAAATTGTAGGACCTACTTAATTGTGTTATGAACATTTACGTTTTCGATTTGAGAAATACAGCTTTACCATATAAACTAAAACTGAATTTTTCTAATGCATTTGGCGTGATCACAAACTAATGAAGAAATTTTGAAAAACTTGTCTATACAAAATATGAAAAACAAGATCAACAAGGAAAGGCGGCGTTCAATGAAGTCATACGTATTTCTATAAAAATGACACTAGTATTTTTCCAGATATTAAAAGCTTTACATTTTCAAAAAATAATATTCGTAATGAAAAATTGTACCAAATATTATAATAGGTTTACAAAACGTTTCATCAAAATAAGTTTATTATTATTACTTTATAAATGTTAGAAATGTTATCAAATTCAAGTTGTTTTACTTTTCTCAGTTTTCTGCAATAAGGATGAAAAAGAACAAAGTGCGGCATATCAGGGCAATAAAAGTAATTTTGAGGCAAAAAATTGTTATAAACATGCTTGAGTACCGCTCAAGCCGGTGCTAGGGGGCGTGAGGGATGTTGCACGTATTCATTATCTCTCATGTACAGACTCAATCAAACCTAGTCTGCAATTCTTATGTAATTTTGTTGGGATTAATGCCTCCGAGGGATCACTTTGTTTCCAGAATTTTATACTTCACAACAGCAGGTGTCAAGTGCTGTGTGGCAGCTGTAAAAAGTTGCCCCGTACTTCACTTCAGTGCTGTTATATTTTCTGGTCCTTCGGGATCATTGATGCCAGCACCATTAAGTGTTGAGAATTGAGTACCGCTCAAGCCGGTGCTAGGGACGTGAGGGATGTTGCACGTATTCATTATCTCTCATGTACAGACTCACTCAAACCGAGTCTGCAATTCTTATGTAATTTTGTTGGGATTAATGCCTCCGAGGGATCACTTTGTTTCCAGAATTTTAAACAGGAATTGGTTTCATAAAATAACATGACATGATAGTTTCAAGACTTTTGTACGCCAACAGATGTAACCATGTATGAACAAAAAAAATGTATACAAAAACCAATTTATTACCCGATAAAGATTTTAATTTACTTTTTTGGTGATACTACTTTTTATGGAAACATTGAAAGAATTGTACATATGTATATAACCTCGAAAAAGTATTCTTAGCTATTATAAACACATTTTGTAACACCGGATAATTTTTCCACACATCTATATATGCCTCATTTTGAGGAAATATTTACGGTTAACTTATTAAGAAAAAGTATTTTAGGGTATCATTATGTTTTGTAAATAAAAAAATATGTATATAAATAAGAATAATAATATCAAAGTCACAGGAAAGTATATTAAATAAAAGGCGTACTCTAAGTTTTTATTTTTATATTGTTGCTTGGTCATATGGGGGTTGCGTTCATTGAACGCCGCCTTTCCTTGTTGATCTTGTTTATCATATTTTATATGGCCAAGGTATTATTACACATCTGCGGATGTTTTTAAATTCAAAATTTTACCATTTCATGTAAAAATGTTGAATTCTTTAAGCCTGTGCTAGAGGGGGTCGGCAGTAGTTTGCACTCTACAGTACCGCCCATGAACAGGCTAAATCAAATCGAGCTTGCAACATTTTCAATTTTGTCGTTTTGAGCTTTCTTCGGGGATTCTTATTTTCCCTATTTTAAAACTTTTCAAGCTCTTAGGTTAGGGAGTCAGTCAGACCTTTTTTAAATCAAATACATTTCTGAAATATCAGACCAGACATATCTTGTTAAAATATGATAAATTGATAAATGAATCAGAAATAACGACTGGCTGTAAAACCTAGAATTTAACAACATAACAAGATAGATACATGTATATCAACCTCCTCAATATTTTCACGCTCACATGAGATTTTATTTAAAAACATTAAAGATAATACTTTAACGATTTAGAATGTACATTGAAACTCAGTAGTTGGAAGTACAAACAAATATGATATATTTATAAAATAGTTTTGATATGCTATGTTTTATATGATAATATTATTTGATATTTTATAAAAAAGTTTAATTTTATCAAAATTAGACCATACGGTTTCAATTTAATATATGATGCATGTAATGTATTTGAAATAATCATACAAACTGACATTGTGATCATGGCGTCAAACTTTATCACGGAATGTTTTCAAAAAATAGATAAATACAGAATCCCTAAAGAAAGCCCAACACGGCAAAATTGAAATTGTTGCAGGCTCGGTTTGATTGAGCCTGTTCATGGACGGTACTGGAAAGTGCAAGTTACCGTCCACGCCCCCTTGCACCGGCTTAAGCAGAATTCAACATTTAAACATGAAATAGTAAAATTTTGAATTTAGAAACATCCGCAGATGTGTTCATACGGCGGTTATCATGGAACCTTCAATGTGACACTTCCGTGCCATTCCATGAAAAGCGGCGTATGGTCCCCAAGTAATAAAAAGCGTGTGCCCTAAACGAGAAAACAATGGGCGGAACTAAATAAAATGGAATTTTGAAAGGGGATCAGAGGTTATGAAGCCTGCGTATCACAGATAAGACGTCAAAAGACAAATTTAAAAAGCAGGCAACATATCCTAAGGGTGATTCAACATTATTCAAGTAGGAATATTGGAACCACCCAACTAGAAATGCCGAAAAGTTGTAACTAAAAATACCACAAGCACAACAATAATGTCGTGCTGAACGATCTTCAAGGATCGAAAATATAACATCATTGATTAAATGTACGGGGAGACTTTTTACAGCCGCCACACGGCACAAATAACACGGATGTGATCATAAAATAGATAAATACAGAATCCCTAAAGAAAGCCCAACACGGCAAAATTGAAAATGTTGCAGGCTCGGTTTGATTGAGCCTGTTCATGGACGGTACTGGAAAGTGCAAGTTACCGTCCACGCCCCCTAGCACCGGCTTAAGCAGAATTCAACATTTAAACATGAAATAGTAAAATTTTGAATTTAGAAACATCCGCAGATGTGTTCATACGGCGGTTATCATGGAACCTTCAATGTGACACTTCCGTGCCATTCCATGAAAAGCGGCGTATGGTCCCCAAGTAATAAAAAGCGTGTGCCCTAAACGAGAAAACAATGGGCGGAACTAAATAAAATGGAATTTTGAAAGGGGATCAGAGGTTATGAAGCCTGCGTATCACAGATGAGACGTCAAAAGACAAATTTAAAAAGCAGGCAACATATCCTAAGGGTGATTCAACATTATTCAAGTAGGAATATTGGAACCACCCAACTAGAAATGCCGAAAAGTTGTAACTAAAAATACCACAAGCACAACAATAATGTCGTGCTGAACGATCTTCAAGGATCGAAAATATAACATCATTGATTAAATGTACGGGGAGACTTTTTACAGCCGCCACACGGCACAAATAACACGGATGTGATCATAATATAGATAAATACAGAATCCCTAAAGAAAGCCCAACACGGCAAAATTGAAAATGTTGCAGGCTCGGTTTGATTGAGCCTGTTCATGTCTTGTATTTTGTTCCGCCCATTGTTTTCTCGTTTAGGCACACCTTTTTTTTACTTGGGGACCATATGCCGCTTTTCATGGAATGGCACGGAAGTGTCTCATTAAAGGTTCCATAATAACCTCCATATGAACACATCTGCGGATGTTTCAAAATTCCAAATTGTACTAGTTCTTGTTAAATGTTAAATTCTGCTTAGGGCATGGACGGTAGTTTGCACTTGACAGTTCCGTCTATGAACATGCTCAATCACAACAAGTCTGCAAAATTTTCAATTTTGCTCTGTTGGGCTTTCTTGATGGATTCTTATTTTCTCTATTTCGGTTTGATTGAGTATGTGCATTAAGACAAACGGACGAAGATGAACAGAAAGGGAATTTCTGTCGGTCCACCGTGTAACCCACTTCCTCACTTTTCTTTTTGAAGATAGTTTCGTATGTATAGCTTAGACAGCCATTTTATGCTTCATACAAACGAACACTTTTGTCTGTACTTCCCTTTGTTTGATTTGGTTTGGTTTTATAGAGCACCAACACAATTAGGTAATATGGCGCCGAAACATGAATGATGCTTTTGCCTTACATCAGGTGTAACAAACTTAAAGCAGCACAAGTTGTCAAAACTATGCCCCTGCTCATGCCAAGAGATACACAAACCACAGTTGCTCGAAACCATTCCTCTTACACCGGAATAAAGGGAAGTTGTAGTTATATACATTGCTATTTCTTGATAAATTACAAGTTTTATCAGATTTTACAGGAATGCTGGATGCTTGATTTTAAATAATACTATGCTGTCGCAGATGAAGAATATATATTACATTTGTTTTATGCATATACTTTATTTTACATCACGGTAAAAAGCAGCGAACTTATTCAACATATAAATATCTTAAATTCTTGCTGCTTGAAAGAACCGAAAAATAGTTCATCGGTATTAAATGTTTAATTTTTGTTTCTATAAATTTATTTATTTCTTATTCATACAGGTTGCATTGATCTATCCTATATTTATGTGAATATGTGACCAGTAAGTGATAGGATATCCATTCTAGATATTGTTCGCGGGCATTCATACTGTAGACTATACTACTAGTGTATGATTTGTTTTTTTTTGTTTGTTTCGATTTTTACTGCACGTCAACACATAAATGGCCATATCGTGCCGAATGAAGTGTAGGAGCATGTGAATATTTAACTGATTCAGTCTTCCCGGAGCAGGTTGTGTTTTTTATTTCTTCGATTTCATGATTGTTTTCCTCTAACCTTGTAATCAAATGTTCGAAACCGTGACAAAGATGCCAATCTTAAATATAAGAGAACTCTTTGAATTCCATGTAACAGGTATTTCTGCTGTGTATCTACT
Organism: Ruditapes philippinarum; assembly: GCF_026571515.1. Classification (NCBI taxonomy): domain Eukaryota; kingdom Metazoa; phylum Mollusca; class Bivalvia; order Venerida; family Veneridae; genus Ruditapes; species Ruditapes philippinarum. The sequence goes on from NW_026857660.1 coordinate 12,495, forward strand.
TTTCACAGTATAACTGTTTGAGCTTACAACGATTGGAATTTACAACAAAGCGAATACATAATTCTCTATTTTATTTTATTTTGCCGATAGAATTTTAATCTGCATAATGCTCATCTCCCTTATTGTGTCGCCTTAAAAAAGGCGACAAACAGGTGTTACTTTTGTCGGCGGCGTGGTTGTCAGCGTGGTTGTCAGTGTCGGCGGCGGCGTCTCCTTAGGCTTGTCAGGAGCATTACTCAGTCACTTGAGTCGGATTGACTCCAAACTTGGTATTCATGCTTCTAACAATGACCCAATGTGCAGTGCATAAGAATCTTAACTCTGCATTTCTTATTTATTGAGTTATTGCTCTTTGGTTATGTTAATACTTTATTTTTGTAAAGGCCAATCAAAGTCGCTTGTCATATTTTCTTTGTTTTCCTGAATGTATAAATAAGACTGTTGAAATAACGATTACATCTTCATATAAATCTTAGAATTTTAGAAAGGATATATTACATCTTTAACATATTTAACATAAATAACAGCTATAAGTGTCGGGATATATTTCTTGTCTGTTGAAGATAAAAACACGATAAGATCCAGATTTATGAATTAAGCTACAAAAATGTACAGTTCAGACTAATTTTTAACGGTGCCATAATGTTTCGAATATTACGTAAACAGTTTGTACTTACTTTTTCTATTAATTAATTTTGATTTTGTAAAATTAAAATCGCAAAGATTTAACGTCTTTATAAATAATTATTATTATGTGTTTTCAGTTACTTAATGATTATAGTTTTCCAATGTCTTACACGTGGCACTGAACATGTTTATTTATTTAATTGCATAAGGATGTAAATGTGTTGTGATAATAGAAGGCTTTTTATCTGTAGTTATACAAAATATTGCGATTTTTATCTAAATGAATTTATGAACACTAAATACTTTGATAATTGAAATCAAAGGGAATGTAGTTTCTTCGTTAATCATTGCCAAATTACAGATAGCAGTAATTTCAAATACAATTATCCGATCTTTGAAGTATGATTATGAAGTGTAAACCGCATTTCATCGTTCAAATCTAAGAAAATGTAAAACATTAAATATTTTCGGAATCAGCATAGGTTCTAGCGTTATCTGTAGATTTAAAATCATAAAGCATTATTCGACGCTACGTTAGAAAATGAATAGATTTTGAAATTAAATGGAAATTGAAATGTGTGCGTGTGAGTTAGTGCGTGGATTTATAGGCAATGTATTATAATTTAATGCATGAATTCTTATTATAAAGTCTTATTTATATTGTAAAATACAAGATTCAATAGCTTTGAATGCTCATAGTTAAACAGTATACCCATATTGACATTTTTTATATATGATTCTATTGGGAAATCAAAAGAACCAATGAGATTTTTTTAAATGTATATCTAGGGTTTATTTAATTGAAACGTAAGTTTTATAATGAATAAACTGTATAGCCATTTGTAGGTGAATAAAAATGTTGTTAATTGAAGTATTATTGTAAATGAATGCTAACCTTACAGTTACTGATTGAACATGAAACATTTTGGACTCGCATACTATCGGGATAAAAGTGTCAAACAGATTGCAACGTACCAAGACGTATTGTAACACCATACCATTCCTAACAGTTAACGTGAAGTCATCAACTGGAGCGTGTGTATGATTGTGTGTACCTGTATTTGCACTTTCTAGTTCAATAATTAGGCATTTCGATTGTCATGTTTAAACATGTTTTATTTCCCATAATATATATGCATGAAACAATTAACAATATACACAAAATATGATAAACAAGATCATCAAGGAAAGGCGGCGTTCAATGAACGCAGCCCCCACCCGACCCAGTAACAAGAGCCAATGGCAAGGAGCCCAGGAGGACCCCAAACAAAAACAGGAAAGGGCATTGTGAAAAATCGCCAAAAACGGAATAGTAATGGAAGACAAAGTGTCTTATAAAATAAGTAGTTGACAAGTAACATGCGCATGAATCATAACATATTAGATATTCATAGAAGAATAGAAAACAGAAAAAATTAATTACTTGTGGTTCATACTTTCGATGTTTAAAAAGTGTTATTGAACAACTTGTTTTGGTAAGTGTTATAAAACAAGTACCAGTATTAGACCATAAAAACGGACACATTCACCTTAATATGTGCTTACTTTTTTTCCAAAGTAGTATTTTTAAGCCTTAACATATGTTTTGAATTTCATACTATTTATGTGACCTTAATTTCACGAAAAAAAAAAGATATGCGTATTTTCAACATTTCAATAAATGATTGTTGATTTTTTTAAGCAACACAGGAAAGATCATTTAACGACTTTCCAGCTTTACTGAAGATTGAAGAATTCAGGTGTCCTTTCGTGCATCATGTCTGACACAAGAATTGAAGTAGAATCATCAACCTTTCATAAGCCAGCTGGAAATCCTCCTCACATGGAATAATCCAAAGTTCTTGATGAGACATTATGATAAAGGACAAGTGGTCCAAAAAAGTACTAGGCTGCAGAGATGATATGGTTAATGCTCTGTTCAATACTATTAATAATTTTATAGAGCATAAAATTTTACATGTTGTATTAACGTATAGTAGAAGCAACATTTCACCAAAATTTCTTGATAACCACCGACATCACTCTTTTAATGACTGACAGGAAGAAGAAGATGATGAAATAAATTTAAACATAAGCGAAGCCTCTAGGTTTTACAAAGCGAACAAAACCTAATAAATTCCATAACTTTGTTCGAATTGACTCTTGAATGATCTTCGCTATTGACCCGTATTCGTCTCAATGGACCATTATAATGATATAATATCTTTCAGACCTCATAATAAGACGGATATTGAGTTTTCTTAACTTGAACGCCATTCAGACATTAATTAAACCCGTGAGTGTGGGTAAAACAAGTGTTTCACATACTTGATTCTAAAGTAGCGTCCATAAATGTATGTATATCAGATTGCTTTACAGGAAATATTCCCATGCTTGAAGACATGCAATGACATAATTAGTATTCAGGTACAAATCAATAGGAAAGGGCTTGCTATGTAATGAAATTATTGGAGAAGAAATATGTTATACACGATAAAAAAATAAATGCTAATAAATAATAATAAATGCAGTGTCAAAGTTAGTACAAAGTTACAGACCTGATTAAAAAAACAACAATAAATAACAGTATGTGTCTTTTTTTAGGATAAATTAGTCACGAGCACAAAGTCTCTAAATTCTGACATTGATTATCGATAAATAACATACATTTTAAAAACAAGATGCACGTTTTAAGACTTTCAATTTTGACATGAAAGAGTAGGACTACTATCATCTCCTATAACATATGTTATGTTAAGCTTAGTTTTTTTCTTAGCTCACACGCATTCTTTTAACTCGGGGATCAAACAGTTCTTTTTTGGAATTACATTAAAAGTGTCACATTAAAGCTCCATGATTACAGGCATATGATCATCTCTGTATGGGCGCAAACTTATTCTTGCATTACAACCTATGTCGTTGAACAGGCGAATCGAATCGAGTCTTTTTGCCGTTTTGAGCAATATCTATAGTTTGTAATTTGATTATTTTAAACAGTTATCAAGAAGAATGTTTATTCAATAACTAGCATTTATGTCTTTCTATAACTCTATCATCAATAATGAATATTTAAGTTAAGGTGAAAACAATTTTCGCCAAAAGAATCTAAATACTGCGTAAAAAGTCATATAGATGAATGGCAGATATATGCCTGAGCACAGATATTTATATTCGGATGAAATAAACACGTTTCTCATTGTATATTTTTTAATTGAGACTGATAAAGCAATGTTTTCACCGGTAGATTGATATTTTTACTATTCTACATAACAAGTACAAAGAAGGCAATGTACAGTACAATAAACTGTAGCATATTCTATAAAACATAAAAGGAAATCATTGGCATTTAATGATATCTTATTTTCGCATCATTTAAATAAAGTGATACCTGTATAACTAAAAAGTAAAAAGCATCAAAATTCTTTAGAAATTGAAAAAGGTTTACCGCAATTTATTTCCTTTGTCATAAGAATTTTTATTATAAATTGTTCCTATGCAATTCCCTACCTGAAATGATGATATTGATTATATTTGACAGTGAATTTAATTCACCATTTTAATTTGCAAACAGAAAAATACTGTTCCTTAAATACACGTGCATTCTGAAACGTAATTAGTTAGAGCCCTTTAAGCGCAGAAGTGGTTGTCAATCTGTGTAATGGAGGATTTTGTATTGGTGAATCATTTGAGTTAATGACAGAAAACAATAAACACGTTTTTTGATATTATGTGTTATAGATTCTCTGTTGAGCCATTACTATATAAACTGTATAAATCATTAAATCGGGGAACAGGAATTAATATACTTTTATACCTACAGACATACAAAAATCTAATAAGCATTCAGGTGTAAGTCACTATGCGTAAGCGTTAATTATGTTCAAATATTGGAACAATTTTTAAGGAGTAATTTGCATGAATGTGTTATTGCCTGTTATCGATTGATGTATCGTATAATATCTTTTAAGGTAATGAAGTTTTGACGGACGGCAATATCACATTCATTGTAGTAGTTAAATGCTTGAATCTGACATAGCCTTGAGTTGTTTTTCTTTTTATGTCACATCATGTTTAGGTGACATAATCAATCGCTTTAAGTCACGCATGTACATAGCTTTCAGGTTACCAGTATCATACCGGATAAGGGGTTTGATGTCTACTCCTACACAACTCTTTCTCCAAGCATTATGCGCATGCACGTATGACATGTCATTCTGTAAATTGATGTTCTCATTTTTTATAATATTGTATTATCGTAACAACAAAAGAGTTTATATAGAAGAGTAATAATATCCTCAATAACATCATCAAAAACAACAACAACAACAACAACAACAACAAAATAACAACAACAGCAACAAAAGGCCAAGCTGAAACATTGCCTCAAAACTTATTTGTAGGTCATAAATGAAAAAGAAAGTACCAAACCTCCTCAATATCGACACTGCAAAAGTTAAACCGTCATCGATGCTTATATACAACACAATATCTGAAGGCTTTACATAAAATATGATTTCTGTCAAATAACTTATTTTAGATAAGCTCAATTCAGATTTTCGTCTGTGATAATATTTGTATTTAATACGTTATTGTCAATATTTTAGGGATATCCTGATACTCGCAGCAAATGGAAAAATATTTCTCTTATAGCTCTGCTCAAAAATCATGTAACATTATTGATAAAACAAAAGAAATGTTCCATCTTTATGTATAACTAAGCTGTGTTTAAAAAAATGGAGCAATACATAATTGTAATTTGGGGTCTAAAAAAATTGATGAACTTGAACGTGTACAGTATTATGCTTGTAAAAAAATTATGTGCGCAAAACAAAACTCATCAAATTGCGCTGCGCTAGATATCCACTATATGTTAAGACTTACAAAAGAGCTATATAATATTAGTTGAAAATCTTAAAGATGCCAAAAAAATGATTTACATATTGATGCTAAATATGATGTCTCAAATGGTTATTTCAATTAGGTGTCATCACCGAAAAACTGTTTAGAAAGATACGGAAATGGCTATGTGTGGCATTACCAAGGTGTACAAAATGATTTAGGTATTTTTAAATGTGTTTGTAAATAGAGTGGGATATGAATGTTGACGATAATTCTAAGTTAGAAAGTTACAGATTGTTTTAAAATTGTCTTTCTTTTGAGCAATATTTAATTTTTTGGATTTAAAGATAATAAATTCGATACATATACACACACTTTAGAATTGGCAGTCTGGATATTGATGCAGGAGAGGAAGATATACACATACCCCAAGAAGTGAACGATTTTGCAAAGATTTTAACGAATAATATACATTATGTCAAAATTGTCATTAATTGCAAAAAAGATAGTAGAATACTCTTACATAACTTTTCTTTATAGTAACTACCAATCAAAATCACATCGTAATCATGTAAGAATCGTAGTCATTATTCCTGCAGCTCTTTTGCTATTCTGTAATGATGATGAAAAAGTACAAAGTGCGGTACATTAGGCAATTGAAAGCAATTCTGAGGCAAATATTATGTCGTTAACACATTTCATCATTCAAAAGGGAAATGTTTCCCATGCAATAATATGATTGCTTCAAGACTTGTGTGCGCCAATAAGATATAACCATGTATCACGCAATGTTTACCTTATTTGAGAACAGACATCTTTTTTCTACCGGTAACCATTTCTACACAAAACAAATTGTCAGTTTCTAAAAATTTGGAAACAAAGTGATTCCTCGGAAGCATTGATCACAACAAAATTACCAGAGAATTGCAGACTCGGTTTGATTGAGTCTGTACATGAGGGATAATGAATACGTGCAACAACCCTTACGCCCCCTAGAACCGACTTGACGGTACTTAATTCTCAACATTTAATAGTTCTGGCATCAGTGATCCCGAAGGACCAGAAAAATACTGGAGTTAAACAACACTGGAGTTAAGTACGGGGCAACTTGTTACAGCTGCCACACAGCACTAATATTTGAATATCAGAACCTGTAAATGTTTGCTGGTCAGAAAACTTTTAAAATCATATAAATCGTGTCAGAAAGATGTAAATGCATCAGGAAAGATCCCGTTATAGCTGGGATTCGAATTCACGACCGCACAATTATGAGCAAAAGTAACAACGCTTTAGACCAATGAGCCAAAGAATCGGTTCTCCAACGCAATTCTCGCAATTATCAGAGGCTGTATTTATAGTTATATGAAGGTAGGGATGCACACAAACGCAACACACACACCCTCTTCAAAAAGTCATCGAAAGTAATCGTTTATGATGAAAGAATGAGCTTTTCTTGAGTCAGAAACTTTTTTTTTTCAAAACATATTCCAGGAATAAGGTATCCCAGACGAGCATATTTAATTCAAAACAGAAATGAGCACATGCATAAGAAAATGCATAGCAAACTCATGACCACCCCACTTATAAGCATAAGTAACAACGCTCTATGCTAAAGATCCAAGTAATTATCAGGACTAACAATTTTGCCTTCTTTGTTATTCAAATGATTCATTCTAGTTAACCATGAAAGCATTAATAACAAATCAAGAGTATGATTATTGATTCGATAATACAAAACTGGATATGGTCGATTATTAAAAAAATCAACAGTGAAAAAAGACTATGCCGTATAATCATTAAACAGAAACAAAAGAAGAAAATAATCTAGTCACACAAAATGCGTGTGTATGTATTTCATAAGTATGTGTTAATATTCTGTCATACATGTCATAAAGCTACTTTTGGACGATTGGTTATGGATATTTTATTAAAGTAAGATCCTGAATGTTTTGTGATTGATATTGTTACTGTATGTATACCTCACTTGTAAAAAAATATATATGTATATAATTATGCAAATAAAACAATTTTCAAACATCGAAGAATATGTAAAATGTGTACTGCAAATATTTTTGCACATTATATTTAATCAATAAATTACATGCATTCATTTCTTATTGGAAAATTTGACTTAGAATTTATAGAAAATAAATTTCTAATTACCTCCCTTTATATACGTGAAATGTTATTTTGGGTAATATCTTTATAAATAATGCTTATTGGAACTTACAATATTGACAAATCTTAATTTGATCATCATATTTATGAAATAAAACCATGAAAAAATTATGTTACAGGATCTTTAAATTGTACTTTTAGACATATTACGTTAATTAAGTTACCTATAGTTAACAGTTTCTTTTTGGTGACACGATTTTGTTTAACAATTATCCCTTGAACACATATAAACAAACCTATGGGACTTCAAATAAAGGTCTTTGTATTTATCATTTACCCCTAGTTTACCATGGTGTCTTGTGGTAAAATGCTTAAAAACACAATAAAAAGGAAGCATGAATTAAATCTTGACAATAGCTGTTGTAATGTGTATTACGATGTACATAAATTACCTTAAGAAAACTCAAATAAGCCATAAAATACACAGTTATACATTCAAACCAACTTTAAAGACTTTAAAACTTTTAGTAAACTTTATGAAATTACAATTCTTTGAAATAAACATTTAAACTTTTCCAAACTCTCAAAATGTTCATTAAAATTAGCATGAATATGGCGGCATGCATGGAACTATGTACGAAAATCAGAATAAATATTCTGGCATAATAATTATGTGAACCTTCTTTTTTTTCAGCAGGTTTTGCGATGATTTACGCATGCATAACTCGCTTTCAATACAATATACTGATAAACGTCTTTCATTCAAGGTATTCTGAAATAATTTTAATCATACAATATAAAAAGATATTTTACAACCTTAAACATCAAATATATAGCGGTATTCTTTTTAAATACCAAACAGACAGGCAATTTTATCAGTTAATACATATGTTTTCAAACAACTACAAGTCATTACTTAACCCTTAAAAAGAGTCCTATTTATAATCAACCTACTATAGAGAAAAAACAACGAAATAAAAATACAGCAAGTGAATTTAACTTGCGTGAGAGCAATATCTATGTGTAAACATTATCGGTTGAATGATACTTGGTTTTGCAGTTTGAAGGTTTCTGAATAATTAAATCATGAAACACAAGCAAATTAAAAATCAATAATTCCCACTATGAAATTAAACTTATAAACATGTGGTTATATTGACATTAAAACTATTTATATACAATGCTTCATTTAGTATATAACCGGTGTTATTCAGAACTTACATCCGACTTTAAATGGCCAACGTGGTAATGCAGATAAACACGTATAACCATTTATATCAAGCAAATTAACCTGTCAAAAGGCTTTGCAGCTAATACCATATTGAACAACATGGCAACATATGCTAAAACATTCGGAATACGACAAGAAATTACATTGGTAAGCAACATTGTGAACATTTAAAGGTCATGTTTCTTTATTTGTCAAGTATGTACGGTTGATACAATAATCAAAAAGACTATACATATCACATAATTTTTATATAGATATGCAACTTTACAAGCTGAAAAAGACTGTCGTACAGTCAACAGCTCCCATATTGCCGTTTGTTGACAGTCTCTCTTGTATTCATCTGGGAAATGGATATAAGGTAATTACTTTCAAGTCATGCATCTAACCAACCTATAACTAAGTATTCTCATTATTGTTCAATAACTATTTCACAAAAATCCCTTGTCAATGATGATTTGAAAACACTTAAAAGAAGCATTAATAAGAAATAAGAAATTTATATCTATTACAGGAGACATGCTATTAAAACACCAGATAACAAACATAAAAAAGAACACAAATGAAAGCTTAACATGCTCAAAAGTTAACTTTTATTGTAATGAATAGATTGAAATTTATACTATTTTGAAAATGTTATTAATGTTTATTTTACTTTACTTTTTTTGAAACTATTGACATTGGATGTAATATGTATGCATAAACATTACCATTTATTTGGTATATTATTTTTAAAATGTGTCCCTTTCAATCATACTCTTACTTAAAGATCCTGTATGTTGTAATTGACGTTGTAAACCACACTTCACTGAAATTATATATTCAAACAATTTTCAAACACCGAAGAATATTTAAAATATGTACTGCAAATATTTGTACATGTAATCATTAAAATATATGCATTCATTTCTTATTGAAATATTTGACTTAGACTTTGTAGAAAATATTTTTTATAACCTCCCTTATTAACCTTATTAACATTAAATATATTAAACCCGGTAAAATCTTTATTAATAATGCCTTTTGGAACTTACAAAATTTATAAATCTTAATTTGAGCATCATATTTATGATATAAAGCCATAGAAAATTTTGTTACTGGATCTTTAAAAATATATACTAATCATATTTGTAATTAAGACTTGTGTAAACTTTAAGAAAAAATTGGTCGACTCTTTAGAAAGAAATTAGAAAAAAAAGACTAACAAATCTGACAGCCTTGCCTACTGATCAAACTTCTACAAAAGTCAACGAATTTCAGTCAAATTAATTTATGTTAAATGATTGTAACTCATTTTTTATGCTTCCAAAAACAATTCGGGGGAGCATATAGTCGCCGGGTTGTCCGCCTGTCCGTCTGTCTGTCCGTCCGTCCGTACGTCCTGAATTCGTGTCCGGCTCATAACTTTGTTATTTGAAGTCGAATTTTACAACTATTTCTTAGAAATGATCACATTTTGAAAAGAAGTGTCGCGCACAACATTTGGGTCGCTACCTTGAAGGTCAAGGTCACAGCATGACCTTGCAGCAAAATCGTGTCCGGTCCATAACTTCGTTATTTGAAGTTTGATTTTACAACTTTTTCACAGAAATGAGTGCCATATTGAGACGACGTGTCGCGCGCAACATTTGGGTCGCTTTCTTGAAGGTCAAGGTCACATCATGACCTTGCAGCAAAATCGTGTCCGGCCGATAACCTTGTTATTTGAAGTCGGATTTTACATATATTTCACAGAAATGATCACCATATTGAGACGACGTGTCGCGCGCAATATTTGGAGGTTAAGGTCACAGCATGACCTTGCAGCAAAATCGTGTCCGGCCCATAACTTCATTATTTGAAGTCGCATTCTACAACTATTTCAAAGAAAAGATCACCAAATTGAGACGACGTGTCTTGCGCAACATTTGGGCGCTACATTGAAGGTCAAGGTCGCAGCATGACCTTGCAGCAAAATCGTGTCCGGCCCATAACTTTGTTATTTGAGGTCGGATTTTACAACTATTTCACATAAATGATCACTATATTGAGACGACCTGTCGCGCGCAAGTCGGTAGATAGATCTCATTGAGTAGAAGTGCAGTACAAAGAACAGAAACTCTGCCTTGCCTAAGTTAGAAATTATCACACTTTGAACTTTGTTTGCGACATAATTCTGAAACTACCAAAGATATTTTCTGTGTCCAAAACCTAGTCGGAGAGCATCACCCGGTTCAACCGGCTCTTGTTTCTCTTTAATTTGCTTGTTAAAAAAAAAACGAATATCAATACCGCGACGTGCTTTCATTCCCGTTCGTCCCGCTATTCTTGCATTTAATAACTAATATATTAGAATTGGAAAACTGTGAAATAGCACTTAAATTAACTTCATTAAACAATACAGGTTATAATCATAAACAGTCAATCCTGGTCGACATACCATATCTAAACATCTTTCAGTGATAGACCCCATTTCAAAACAACAACAAAAAACAACAACAGAAAAACTATAATTAGAAAAATCGTTTGCATTGTGTAAAATGAAATATGAAGGAATCTATTGGGAAATATGTTTCGGCTTATGCTACTTCCTTTCCAGCAAGGTATTGTGTCAAAAAATCATTTCGCAACAGCTGATACAATTGTTCTCTGTTAACGTCCTAATCAAAACCAATGCAGTATGTTTACATCACGAGTCATTTATTCAGAAAAGCATTGTAGACACTTCTTTAGTTTATTTACAAAAACATCAACACATTGCAAAGTACAGCAAATAGGAAACGTTACCGATTAACTTCACAATTAATTTAGACCCCTACACTCAATTTGAAACTAAATATTTAATGTTTAAATGAGAAAGACAAATATGCGAGAGTTGGTCTTTTTAAATTCCGTATGCAAAGAATTATAATTCCACTATAACGAAACGTTCCTTTATCTTGTATGACGAATGATAACAAGTACAGAAAACAGCAATAGAAAATATATTTGTTTTCATATGATTTAGAGCTAAATTGGTTGGAACAGCAATTCATGAAATAATCAGTTGAGTTATTTATTTGAATAAAATTTCTTCTATGAAATTGTTTTTTTTAACGATGATTCAGACAACAAAACACGCATCTTTGACGTACTCTTGTTAACCTGACGAAAAAAATTATTTTTAAGCGATTTTTCTCATTTCCATACCTGCAATAACAAAATATCAATTATTATTTTTATTCAATATAAGCGTAACATTGCACAATGAGGAAATTGTATATGATATTAAAAAGTTCTGTTCAAGTTAGAAATAACTTTTCTTTGAATACAACTTATTGTTTACATCGGAAACACGTGGATATTTTATTGCAATAATGACATTTAGATTTACATTTATTGTATCATTAACTGTAGTGGATCCAAATGGTCAGTAAAACTCGATGACTGCAAAGAACAGTGATAAAGGTCAAACAGTAGAATCAACATATTTAATGACATGTATGATTGGCATAAAGAATTTTCATAGACATATTAGACCGCTTGTATTTGCTTATATAATGAATATCTTTTCTTTTTCTGAAACTTATAAAGGAAGAAAATTATACACAATGTCGTATATTTTTACTCATTAAGTATTGTTTTATTATATTCAAGGGATATTTACGTATATAAAGCAACGATTTCGAAATTACTTTGTACTAAAATTGCTTTGAAAATTATGCTGACTCATAAGGTGGTGAAATCCCCAACGAAATAAATTGAAGCCTTACCTCCTTGCGAATAATGTATACGTTTTTATATCAGAAGACTTAATTTCACTTAACTTATATCTACGGTGATGAGAACCAACATACTAGAAACAAGAAGAATTAAAATCAAAATTAAAAAATAAGCCTTCAGCTTCTTAAACCACGACTATATATGCATTGAAGATTTTGTACTTGCCATATATGTGTCATGATTATAGATATTTCGACAAGATGTTTCATCATATTTCTTAGAATATCATTTTTAATCAAAATGATTGGCAGGATAGTCCTGTAAAGGAAATTGGAATAGGAACGATGTAAGTATATTTCATTTTTATGACAATATCTCTCCTAATATATCTCAAGTAAAAACGCTTCAGCTTGACTGACCTTTGACCTTTGACCAACTTAAACAAAACCATTTCTATAACCATCATACATTTCTGTATTATTCATTATTGAATTGATAAGAAATAGAAACCAGAAAAAAAAATTAAGAAATATTAGTTATAATTATAGTTATTTACTCAAGTTAAAAAGAAAAAAAGATGATTTACAAACATAGATGAACTTAAAATTTCATAAACAATTTTGAACAGCATACCTGTTTTAAAACTTTTAGATTTGTGTGAAATAATAATTCTTTCTCTTATAACGATTGAAAAGTAACACTAGTGCTTAGTGAGCAAATAACTTTAATTATGATGACTGATAACGGCATTGATTAGACACTCGAATATGTTACTGTCATGTTAAGCGTATAGTGTTGAATCTGGTATCGTTGCTACAAAAAGTACGTTATGATTGACCCGTTTTCTTTATATCAATGCGATCCCATGTCGATAATGACAAGGTAGCAAGTTGCACTTAATGTCATGACATAGTTTATTTCTATGAGAAATTCAACGGCTTATCAATAAATCTCGTGAACAGAAACGTTTTTTTGTAGAAGCTTTCAGTACGTTTTAATATGGTAGAATTTTAAAACACATTACCAAATTAAGTCAAAGATATAGCATTCATCAATTTTCCAATGATAATAACCATCTTTGTTTCAATAAAATAATATCCATTTATTTATGTGATTCTCACTAAATATGCCAAATTTAATTTTGTAAATGTTTGTTAAAAGTTAAACTTGTTTTCAATTATAATCATAATTACTTTAATTAAGCAGGTCTAGAGGCAGAATTTACCACGATATTGAAATAAATAGGCAACCAAGTTATATCATCAGAAGATTACCCTGAACTGTTTGAAAATCTGTAAATGAAATAATGTTACTATAAAAAACTATATGATTAACACACCTTTACTATCAATCAAATAGTTATATTTTTTAATGATTTGATGATTACCATTATATGTCTAATCATGTGTATGCAAATGATTTATTCATTTTCAATACAACTGAAAAAGGATTTGTTCACAAGTAGAGATATGTGCGTTACAGACTCACACAATGTGAGCCTATAAATCATGTTTCTGTCCAGGAGAGCACACGAGAAAAAAATCGTAATCAATATAAAATATTAGTTAAGAACGATTGTCAATTATGCATGGCCATTGTTTCTTTAAGACCAATGGCAAGGGAGTCATACCAAGCGCGCGCATCCTCAAAATTCTGATACCACGAACACTTTTTCAATCGGTATTTTGGACAAAAACGAGTTATGTAAAGCAATAAGAATAGATTTGAATTTAATTTCTTTTGCAAAGAAGATGTCCTTACTTTTAGTTTTAATATTACAAATGACTTGACACAAGTCTTCCCTTTCTTATCAGTATTTCGTGTTGAATGCGATTTTGATTCTGCATAGTGCGTACACTCGGCGTTGAAATGTTACAGAAATTGAGAAATTGTCGATTTAACTGAAATATTCACACAACTGGAAGGTTAGTTGTTTGTAAAATCTATTTCAGAGATAAATTTTCGATCTTTGTTATTTTTCCTTTGTACGAGAAATGTCTTAAAACGAACTTTTTACAGGCAATAGACATTATGATCCTGCGTACACTCTCAAAAAATTCAAGATACTGCGTTAACACTTATATGTTATTGATTATGCCTACACACTTTCTTCGAAGCAGTCTAAGTTCATTATGATATCAAATGGATAACACTTGCGAAAAAAAAATAATAAAAAGATAATTAAGATAAAAAAATAAGATTCAAAGCCTGTGATAAAGTATGCTATGCTCCCTTAAAATGTACATCCTAAAAAAAGGTCTGAGTTAAATATATATTTACTCACAAATGTTACACTCTAAACTGATAAATATTTTCGGTCACTGCATAACTAACTTTTTATAGTCAAATTTATAACCTATGCTTAAAGACTTTTTAGTCGGTTGATGCACATCAATTTGAGAGTAACAAATATTGGAAACATTGTTTTTGTTCTTATCTTATCTCTTTATATATTGTACAAGCGAAATACAGAGTATTTATAGTTAAGGGAAATAGTTTTCTTCTTTGACGGTTTTTGCACGCGCTGTTTTGGCGCTGCATTGTGACGTCATGTAAACAACACTTCAAACGTCTGTACTGCGTTAATGACTGATTTAAAGATATTGGTGTCTTTATTCATTTTTTAAGTTAGACAACTTTCTATCATTCTAGAAAATCTATTATACTTCATCACATACCCATTCACTCAAAATGTTTTAATTGTTGGTAAGTGATAAATAGAATATTAAATTCATGCAAGTTTAATACAAAAATGATTGAACTCGTTGAATATATATATGATACTTGTAGATAATAGATCTATAATGTTCGCCAGATGCTCGCATAATATAATTTTATTTTACTCGTTTAATAAATTCAATATTTTTAACATGATGTATGATGAAATCCAATTTGTTTTCCTGAAGAAGCAAAATTTACGTATGACGGCATTTTTTGCCTATTATTCCATTTAGTTATGATATTCTTTTCATCCGCATTCAGATATAGTCCGGCTACAGTGAAAATTATATTTTATAAATTTTACTAGTTGTTTATCAAATAAAATTATCTGATATATTACAGTTAAACTCTGGAAAGCATGAAATAAAAGCAACAATTTCCCAAATATTTCGAAAGCCATCCAAATCACACTTTCTCTTTCAATGACTGACAGGAAGAAGAACGAACATGAAATAGATTTTAATCCAGCCGAAGCCACTAGATTTAAAACAGCGAACGAAACTTCATCCCACCACATTGCCTGATTTGGTTTGCGAATGATCCATTGACCCATTTACGTCTTAATGTACCTTTATATTGATAGAATATCTTTCAATCTCATTATAGGACGGATATTGAGTTGTCCTAGTTGTCCTACGCCATTCAGACATACATTTATAAAGCCTGTAAGTGTGTGTAAAACAAGTGTTTCACATATTTGATTTTTCAAAATCGACCATAAATGTATGAATACATTGTATCTGAAGTGATCAGATTGCTTCGCAGGAAATATTTTCATGCTGGAAGACATGCAATAACATAATGAGTATTCAGGTACAAATCAATTAAAAAAGGTCTTGCTATTTATGTAATTATTGGCAAAAAGTATGTTATAAACGAAAAAAAAGTTACAGACTTAATTAAAAAGCAACAACAACAAGAACAAAAAACAGTATGTGTTTATTGTCAGGATGAATTAGTCACGAAAAAAAAAGTATCCAAATGCTGACATTGTTTACCGATGAATAATATACAATTTACGAACAAAACGTATGGTATAAGAGTTTTAATTTTAACGTCAAAGGACTATTATTATCTCCTATAACATATATTATATTTTTAAGCCTAGTTTCTTCCTTATGCCACATGCATTCCTTTTATCTGGGGACCATTTACACAAAAGGAATCTAAATACTGCGAAAAAAATAAAATTCATATAGATCAATGGCAGATAAATGTCTTATTCGGATGAAATAAACCGGCTTCTCATTTTATATTTTTACTTGACACTGGTAAAGCAATGTTTTTAACCTGTTTCAAGCAATGAACTTTTTATCATTTTACATCAAAAAGTACAAAAAAGTTAATGAACAGTACTGTAAACTGTAGCATATGACACAAAATTAAAACGAAATCAGAGGAAATCACTGGCATTTGATGAAAAAGTTATACCCGTGTAGCTAAAAGTAAACATCAATAAAATTCGTAAGAATATGAAAATGAATAAGATTTACCAATTTATTTCCCTAGTCATAAGATTTTTTATCATAAATTGTCCATACCTTAAATGATGATATTGATTAATATGACAGTGAATTTAATTCATCAATTTAATTTGCAAACATATAAATACTGTTCGCGGAATACAAAAGCTTAAATACATGTTAAGGTGACATAGTCACGCATGTAGATAGCTTCCAGGTTATCAGTAATCGCACATGCGTGTATTGTTGAAGTCGAAACTCTCAACCACTATAGTGTGATTTAACCCACAATCTCAGGATAAGGGGTTAAATGCCTACGACTACACAACTCTTTCCCCAAACACTATGCGCATGTCCATCTGACAAGTCATTCTGTAAATTGATATCCTCATTTTTATATGCCCGAAAGAAGAAGGATGATTGTCCATATTGGGTAGAAGACCCTTTTTGATTTTGGGATCACAAGGTCAAAGGTCAAGGTCACTATCATCTTAAAACTGCAAACAGTTTCCGGAGCATAACTTAAGTTCCATTTGGCCGACAGTGTTTAAACTTCATAGGATGATTGTCCATATCGAGTTGAAGACCATATTGATTTTGGGGTCACAAGGTCAAAGGTCAAGGTCATTATTACTTTTAAACTGAAAACTGTTTCTGGAGCATAACTTAAGTTCCATGTGACCCACAGTATTCAAACTTCATACGATGATTGTCCATATTGGGTAGAAGACCCCTCTTGATTTTGGGGTCACAAGGTCAAAGGTCAAGGTCACTATGACCTTAAAACTGAAAACAGTTTCCGGAGCATAACTTAAGTTCCATTTGGCCGACAATGTTCAAACTTCATAGGATGGTTGTCCACATTAGAAGACCCCTATTGATTTTTGGCTCACAAGGTCTAAGGTCAAGGTCACTATTACTTTAAAAATGAAGACAGTTTCTGGAGCATAACTTAAGTTCCATGTGGCCCACAGTATTCAAACTTGATTTTGGGGTCACAAGGTCAAAGGTCAATGTCACTATTACCCTAAAACTGAAAACAGTTTCCGGAGCATAACTTAACTTCCATTTGGCCGACAATGTTCAAACTTCATAGGATGATTGTCCATATTGGGTAGAAGACCCCTATTGATTTTGGGGTCACAAGGTCAAAGGTCAAGGTCACTATTACCTTAAAACTTAAAACAGTTCCCAGAGCATAACTTAAGGTCTATTTAGCCCATAGTGTTGAAACTTTATAGGATGATTGTCCATATTGGGTAGAACACCCCTATTGATTTTGGGGTCACACGGTCAAAGTTCAAGGTAGCTATTACCTCAAAACTAAAAACAGTTTCCAGAGCATAACTGAAGTTCCATTTGGCCCACAATATTCAAACTTTATCGGAGGATTGCTATTTGAAGCAGGTAATACTTTATTTAATTTATGTAATGTCTTACAAATGCTTCATCTTTTGTAAAGAAAAAAAAACACTTTCGGGCATAAAATGCTCCGCCTAGCGGTGCTCTTGTTTTTTTTATAATATTCAATTATCGTCACAAAAATAGAGTATATATCGTATCTTACGTATCTTCGTAAAATATAAAGACGGTACCATACCTCCTCAATATCACCACTGTAAATTAAAACCATCATCGAGGCTGTTTTGTAGAACATGAATTGTTTTATATATAACACAATATCTGTAGACTTTACATAAAATATGATTTCTGTCAAATAACTTGTTTTAGATGAGCTCAATTCAGATTTTCGTCTGTGATAATACTTATGTTTAATACGTTATTGTCAAGATTTTAGGGATATCCTGATACTCACAGCAAATGAAAATAATACCGACTCATATCATGTACCACTATTTATAAAAAATAGAAATAACAAATTATTTCAAAAATTTTCTTTCAAACATTATGGACTAAAAAAAGAGAACAACATTATAATTCAAACTTTACTGGAAGGGTATACGAAAAAACAAAAATATTCATCCATTTTCCAGCACAGCAATAAATCTAAGGAACATTATTTCTGACCGTCTGGCTTAATTACGCTTTCACAAATAAGGATATGAAACACAAATATAGTATAGTATACAACATATATTTTGTTAGCAAATAAGCGACCTAAATTATACAAATAACGTAAAACAAACGTATAGGAAAGGGAAATAATATTATATCAATTGTCATGATCATTTGTTGTGTTTTGCACTGGAGATGTAACATCAACAAAAATAAAACTTATTTAAATAAATTTTATAATTATTCATAAAATGTTGAGTTTGCTGTGAGTACGTTAACGACTTGATACACACAACTTCTTCTTCATATGACCAAAACAGTAGTTTTTCCGTAATAACTTACTATATAATTATAAACTTGTGAAAAGTTGTCTGTTCAAAACGTTATCAAATCACATTTCTTTCAATAAAAATGGCAATGGCACTTTCCCAATGGTTATTTTTTATAATTTTATCGAATAATATACATTACTCGTATGTCAAATTGCAAAAAAAAGATACTAGAATACTCTTACAAAACTTTTCATTATAGTAACTTCACTGCTAACTACCAATCAAAATCACATCGTAATCATGTAAGAATCGTGGTCATCATTCCTGCAGCTCTTTTGCTATTCTGTAATGATCATGAAAAAGTACAAAGTGCGGCATATTAGGCAAATGAAAGCAATTCCGAGGCAAATTTATGTTCGTCCCAACTTATCATTTCAATGAAATGGTCCGCAAAACTAAATTTGTTTCAAGACTTGTGTACCAAACAATTGGAAACAATGTATCAGTATGCTTAACTGTTTCGGCCAGACAAACTATTTTATTACGTGTAACAATGTTCTACACAAAAAGTTCCGTTTATATTTTGATTTGTTGTAGCTCCAAGCCGTTATCATTTGATATTAATGGTCGCGCAAAACTAAATGAAAATTATCGAGACAAATGTAAAAAGTGTTACTAAGAAAGATTTGGAAAAATGTGTCAGTATGCATAAATGTTTGCCGGCCAGAAAACTTTTATAATCATTTAAATGCGTGTCAGAAAGATGTTCATGCATCAGGAAAGATTCCGGTATGGCAGGGATTCGAATTTACGACGGCACAATTATGAGCGAAATAGACAACGCTCTAAAGAATCAGAGGTTGTACTTATAGTTATGAAGGTAGGTATGCACACAAACGTGACACACATCCTCTACAAAATGACTTCTAAACCAGTTACCTCTCTGGCGTGGGTTCGATCCCCGGGAGATGCTTTGGTAGTTTAGCATGGAGCAAGGTAGTCTAGTACTGGTGTAACTCTCCAGGAACGATGGTTAGGAAACTACCCGCCTATATGACTGAAATACTCGTACTGTTGGGAAAAGGCGTAAAATGAAACAAATAAACAAACAAACAAACAAACAAACAAAACAATGAAAATTCAAGAGCTGAAAAAGACTGTCGTACAGTCAACATATCCCATTTTGCCGTTTCTTGACAATCTCTCTTGTATTCATCTGGGAAACGGATATAAGGTTATTACTTTCAAGCTACAAGATATAGTCATGCGTGTAAACAACCTATAACTATTCTCATCATTGTTCAATAAGTATTTTACAAAAACCTCCATTGTTAATATCACTTAAAAAAAGCATTAATAAGAAATAAGAAATTTATATCTATTACAGGAGACATTCCATTAAAACACCAGCTAACAAACATAAAAAAGAACCAAAATAAAAGCTTAACATTTTCAAATGTTGACATTTTTTTTAATGAATTGATTGAAATTCATACTATTTTGAAAAGATGTTTTTCATATGTAATTAATGTTGATTTTACTTAACTTTTCTCAAACTATTGACATTGGAAGTAATATGTATGCATAAACATTATCATTTATTTGGTATATTTTTTTCAAAATGTGTCCCTTTCAATCTTACTCTTACTTAAAGATCCTGTATGTTGTAATTAAGGTTGTATACCACACTTCAGTGAAATTAAATATATCAACCATTTTTCAATCATCGAAGAATATTTAAATTATGTACTGCAAATATTTGTCCATGTAATCATTAAAATATATGCATTCATTTCGTATTGAAATATTTGACTTAGACTTTGTAGAAATTTTTTTTTTACAACCTCCTTTTATTTTTATGAAATATTACACTCGGTAAAATCTTTAATAATAATGGCTTTTGAGCATCATATTTATGATATAAAACCATAAAAAAATTCTTACAGGATCTCTAAATATATATATCAATCATATTTCTAATTAAGACTTATGTGAAAAAAGGGTCGATTCTTTAGAAAGAGATTAGAAAAAATAGCATATGTGAAAAGACTATATGCTTGTTAAAAAGGAATCTGACATCCTTGCCTCCTGATCAAACTTATTTAAAAGATTACGAATTTCAGTCAAATTAATTTATATTAAAAATTATTGTAACTGATTTTTTATGCTCCCCAAAAAAATTCGGGGGAGCATATAGTCGCCGGGTTGTCCGTCCGTCCGTCTGTCAGTTCGTCCGTTCGAACAACCAAATAGGGTTAGGGGGCCATCTAACAGTAAACAGAACAAAAGAGAACAATAGAGTTCATTCCGTAACAATAGAATAAGGGGCCATGGTCCTCTATTAAACAAAAGAAAATAACAAAAGAAATGGCCCTTTAGTCCATTTAAGTGGCATGTCCGTCCCGAATTCGTGTCCGGCCTATAATTTTGTTATTTGAAGTCGAATTTTACAACTATTTCACTGAAATGATGTCCATATTGAGATGAGGTGTCGCGCACAACATTTGGGTCGCTACCTTGAAGGTCAAGGTCACAGTATGACCTTGCAGCAAAATAATGTCCGGCCCATAACTTCGTTATTTGAAATCGAAGTTTACAACTATTTCACAGAAATGATCACTATATTGTGCCGACCTGTCGCGCGCAATGCGGTAGATAGATCTCATTGAGTAGATGTGAACTGCAAAGAACAGTAACCCCGCCTTGCCTAAGTTTGGAATAATCACACTTTGAACTTTGTCTGGGACACAACTCTGAAACTACCAAAGATATACTTTTCTGTGTCCAAAACCTAGTCGGAGAGCATCACCCGGTTCAACCGGCTCTTGTTTCTCTTTAATTTGCTTGTTAAAATAAACGAATATCAATACCGCGACGTGCTTTCATTACCGTTCGTCCTGATATTCTTGCATTTTAATAACTAATATATCAGAGTTGGAAAACTGTGAATTAGCACTTAAATTAACTTCATTAAACAATACAGGTTATAATTATAAACAGTCAATCCTGGTCGACATACCATTTCTAAACATCTTTCAGTGATAGACCCCATTTCAAAACAACAACAAAAACAACAACAGCAAAACTATAACTGGAAAAATCTTTTGCATTGTGTAAAATGAAAAATGAAGGAATTTATTGGAAAATATATTTCGGCTTATCCTTTCCAACAAGGTAGTATGTAAAAAATCATTTCGCAACAGCTGACACAATTGTTCTCTGTTAACGTCCTAATTAAAACCAATGCAGTGTGTTTACATCACGAGTCATTTATTCACAAAAGCATTGTAGACACTTCTTTAGTTCATTTACAAAAACATCAACACATTGCAAAGTACAGTAAATAGGAAACGTTACCAATTAACTTCACAATTCATTTAGACCCCTACACTCAATTTGAAATTAAATAATTAATGCTTTAGTGAGAAAGACAAATACGCGAATGTTTGTCTTTTTAAATTCCGTATGCAAAGAATTATGATTCCACTATAACGAAACGTTCCTTTATCTTGTATGACGAATGATAACAAGTACAGAAAACAGCAATAGAAAAAATACTTGTTTTTATATGGTAAGGAAAGCAATTTATGAAATAATCATTCAAGTTATTTATTTGAATTAAATTTCTGCTACGAAATTATCTTTACTTAAACGATGATTCAGACAACAAAAATCGCATCTTTGACGTACTCTTGTTTACCAGTACGAAAATATATTTTTAACAGATTTTTCACATTTCCATACATAACAAAATATCAATTACTATTTTTTACACAATATAAGCGTCACATTACACAATGAGCAAATTGTATAATTATTATAATACAAAGTTTCTGTTCAAGTTAGCAATAACTTATTCCTGAATACAACATATTGTAAACATTGGGAAACACGTGGATCTTTTATTGCAATAATTACATTTAGATTTAAATTTATTGTATCATTATCTGTAGTTGATCCAAATGGTCAGTAAAACTCGATGACTCGAAAGAACAGTGATAAAGGACAAACTGTATAATCAACATATTTAATGACATGTATGATTGGCATAAAGCATTTTCATAGACTTATCAGACCGCTTGTGAATAACTTTTATTTGTCTAAAACTTATAAAGGAAGAAAATTATAGATAATATATATTTTTACCCATTTAGTATTGCTTTACTATATTCATGAGATATTTACGTATATAAAGCAACGATTTCGAAATTACTTTGTACTTACATTGCTTTGATATTATGCTGACTCATAAGGTGGTGAATTCCCAAAGGAAATAAATTTAAGCCTTACCTCCTTGCGAATAATGTATACGTTTTTATATCAGAAGACTTATTAATACACTTGTTACTATATATAGTAACAAAATTGCCTATGATTTCAACTGATTATGAGTGTCACGTGACCTATTATGAGTTTGCGGCCCGGGGCCGAGAACTAGTTATCAGCCCGCAGAACATGTGCACGTGCACAAACTGAAACAATGACGTCATATTTTACGTCATCAAACAGTTAACTGTAAAAGTGAAAGTAGGTTGTCAGCACGAATCGCTTTATTTTTATTATGAGAGCTTAAGCGTATTTAGTACAAACACATTTTTGTTAGGCCTACTATTGAAATTTGAAGAAATAATAGATCTACGACAAATTTATTCCGAAAAAAGAAGAAAGAAAATAAAACTTGCTTCTTATAGATTCTACTGCTTTGAACACACAAACAGTAAACATCTCTGCACAGAACAGTAGAAGAAACAGTAAACATCTCTGCACAGAACAGTAGAAGAGTACACAAGAATTTCAACGAAAGAACTTTGTTTTTTTTTTTTAAATGCTACTATTAGATCTACCAAGTGTATTAAAGACATTAATACACGTCAGAGTAGGGCCGGAAGGTGATAATCGGCCCTGAATGAATAATGGCCCTCGGGCTAAAGCCCTCGGGTCCATTATTCATTTTGCGGGCCGATTATCACCTTCCGGCCCTCTCCTGCCGTGTATTAACCTCTTGATTTCAGTAAAAGTATATATGGCGATGAGAATCAACATATTAGAAACAAGAAGAATTAAAAAAAAATAGGCCTTCAACTTCTTAAAACACGACTATATATGCAATCAAGATTTTGTACTTGCCATATATGTGTCATGATTATAGATATTTCGACAAGATGTTTCATCACATTTCTTAGAATATCATTTTTAATCAAAATGATTGCCAGGATAGTCCTGTAAAGGAAATTGGAATAGGAACGATGTAAGTATATTTCTTTTTTATGACAATATCTCTCCAGATATATATCTCAAGTAAAAACGATTCAGTTTGACTGACATTTGACCTTTGACCAACTTAAACAAAACCATTTCTATAACCATCGTATATTTCTGTATTATTCATTATTGAATTGATAAGAAATAGAAACCAGAAAACAAAAATTAAGAAATATTAGTAATAATTATAGTAAAATATATATTATAGTATAGTATTTAAGTATTATATTTTAATGAAATTTTAGCCAATAAAGTGACGCATTAAATAATTTTTGCAAGCAGGTTAAAAAGAAAAAAGATGATTTACAAACATGGATGAATAAACAATTTTAAAACAGCATACCTGTTTTAAAACTTTTAGATTTGTGTGAAATAATAATTCTTTCTCTTATATAACGATTGAAAAGTAACATTTCTTAGTAAACAAATCACTAAAATTATGATGACTGATAACGGCATTAGATTAGACACTCGAATATGTTACTGTCATGTTAAGCGTATAGTGTTGAATCTGGAATAGTTGCTACAAAAAGTTCGTTATTGATTGACCCGTTTTCTTTATATCAATGCGATCCCATATCGATAATGACAAGGTAACAAGTTGCACTTAATGTCATGACATAGTTTATTTCTATGAGAAATTCAACGGCTTATCAATAAAACTCGTGAACAGAAATGTTTTTTCCAGAAGCATTCAGTATGTTATATTAATATGGTAGAAACTAATATTTAATATGCAGGAAAAAAATCACTTCGATCATTTAACATCTTAATAATTATTTCACAATCGAAAATTTAACAAAAAACATAACATACAATACCAAATTAAGTCAAAAATATAGCATTCATCAAATTTTCAATGATAATAACCATCTTTGTTTCAATAAAATAATATCCATTTATTTATGTGATTTTCACTAAATGTTTGTTAAAAGTTAAATTTGTTTTCAATTATAATCATAATTACTTTAATTATGCAGGTCTAGAGGCAGATTTTACCACGATATTGAAATAATTAGGCAACCAAGTTAAATCAAAGGAAGATTACCCTGAAGTGATTGAAAATCTGTAAATGAAATAATGTTACTATAAAAACTACATGATTAACATACTTTTACTATCAATCCAACAGTTATGTTTTTTAATAATTTGATGATTACCTTTCTATGAATGATTTAAATCATATCAATACAATTGAAAAAGGATTGTTCACATATAGTGATATGTGCGTTACAGACTCACACAACGTGAGGCTTTAAATAGAAGATCACACGAGCACATCGTAATCATAAATAAAATATCAGTTGAAAACGATTGTCAATTATGTATGTCCATTGTTTCTTGAAGGCCTATGAAGAAATGAAATAGTTTCAAAATGTTATCTTTCAATTCGGGGCAAAATGTTGCTTGCAAAATCTATTTCACATATTTGTGTAAATACCACACTGAATACAGAATTCAAACTTAAGTAATTTATGAGACCAATATAGGTATATATAATATTCTTCCATGATAATAAATATTTTATGTTAACGTTCATGTTTCTAGTTCATAAATGCCTTATTTCATTTATTAATCTTTATCATTGTTTTCTAGCACCAACTTCCGAATCTCTGTAAATATGTACTTTTCGATTCGGTTTGAATAATTGGTCTCTTATACAAAGACGATTTTAGGTAAATTGTCATAAAGCAGGCTATTAATAGACATCTTGATGAAATACAAAAAAGACATCCAAGAAAATTATGACACGTTACATTGTCGATACCTGAAGTTATTTCAAGATCAGAAAATGATTAGAAATAAAGTTAAGATAAACACTATGAAAATGCTTTGGATTGTACTATTTAGATCAGTTATTACCTTTTATACTCATCAATGTCGGATCAAAACATTTACATTTTTTTTTATAATTAACTTCTGTGCGACTAAAAATTCTACATTAGATTGATTGCTGTTCACATATAAAAATCCTTTCTACGTGATTTTGCAATTGTTCTTTTATCTGCAGCCTGTTATAACTTATCAGTTGAGCATTATTAATGTATTTTCAGGTTTGTAACACACGCATTATATCACATATATTTAATGTGTGACTTGATGTATAAAAAGGCAAAATCCTTTATCTGAGATTCTTTGTTTTAGGTTAAAAAAAGCCACCTTTATTTACGTGGTTTATGTTTTTTTCTCAATTTTCAATATCTTTACATCAAAATCCGTTCTAAAGAATCGTTGCAGTTATTCCATGATTTGACAGAAGATGTTTATAAAACCCGGTATAGTTTGGAAAAAAAAACAGCAACAAAACAAACTTCATATTATAGTAAAATATCAAAGTGGCACTCCAAGTAATATATCAAGCTCTCTGACAGTCATACAGATTGATGATGTCTCAACTTTTAAATTAAAATACATGTTAACAAACGTTTTGTCACAGGTTATATTGACCTTGTGTTTAGAAATGAATAATTTAAATATTTAAAAATTCAAAACAAACACTCGAACAGACACAGAAATTATTGAACTGTACACTTAAGGCGCCATAATTATGAAGACTAATTACGATTGCAATAAATTAACTTTATGTTGACATTTAAACGGTTAACAACTGGCTCAGTTTTATCAATCTAACTTGTGCAACAGAGTTAGTTTGAAAATGTTTTTCGACGATATAATACTTCATATTTTTACTGTTTGACTTAAGACCCTGCTAAAAAAAAAGAAATGAGCATCATACAAATCTCAGACAATGATTATCAAGAAAAATGACTTTTGCCATTACTCAAATGATTTATTCTAGTCAATAAATACATAAACAATAAGTAATCGTCATAATTGTAGAGAATTCTTACTGATTCCGTAACGAAATACAAAATATGGCAATCGTTGAAATAAAGCATCAGTTCAAAAAGGTCAATGTCATAAATAAAAAATAAAGAAGTAATACAATCTGGTCAAATAGATTGCGTTTGTAGGTGTTTTATGACTTTATGTTAATCTGCTGTCATAAAATTAATATTAGACGTTTTTATGTATGCCTAGCTGAATCAATATCTCAGTAATTATTTACGTGACACTTATATTTTGTATCGCGTATTTATATATGATAATAATAACAACCTTGCTTTTAAATACGAAGTACTGAAAAAAATATTGTTTAATACTCGCCAATGGATTTATGATATATGAAGTATGGTATATATCAGAGAAAACTTACAGTTTTACTTGAATATACGTGGCTTTCAGTCGTCTTTGCATGGAGCATATATAAATAGACTGATGCAAGGAAGGCATTTAAACATTTCCAGAATGTTTATGAAATAATTGTTTATGCACTCAAATTATTGACTCAGTGTTATATAATAACAATTACTCAAATTTGAATTTCTTAAATTCCTTAAATCAATTATAGTGAAAAGTAAAGCAATTTCCCGATTTTGCTTATCCTGTTCGAAGTAGCATGGAATGATTTTGAAACACTCGAATTGACTTCAACATTTGACTTTAAAGATAAAATTAGCGGAAATGATTAAAGGAAAACTTGAAGACCGATGTAACCGTAGCAAGTAATGTGGTCCTGTCTCTTTCGCAAAAGCATACCAATAATCATATGTTTAACGTTTGCATAAGAGAATGGTTAACTTAGATTATTTATAATCACAACTGCATCATTTTCATTTTAATTATAACTAAATTGAAGAAAGCCATTGGTTGGCGGCTCTACTACAAGAAAATTACAGCCACCTATACTGAACATCATGACCTGTCAAAATCCGTGTTACTTATATCACATTACGACTGTAAACTGTATGTAGAAGGACTACGAAAAATATCGTGCTATAAAACATGTCATAGTGATCGACAAATATTATGAAATATTTAAAGCGGTAAGCAAGAGTTTACACAACTATACCACCAAGTTTCATTATATTGATATCGATAATTGATACATCAAAGAAGAAGGTTATACATATTACAAAATCTTAGTATAAATGAATTTTCTTAAATCTCTGAATGACCATGGAAAATACAGAATACGAATATAAACATCATCAAGGAATAGAATAATTCCTTGAATGCAGTCCCCAAAAATGTCCCGTCATAAACGACCAAATGAACATTAGCCGGACAAAGACGCGTGTACAGATTGGTAGAGAAGGGAAAAGCATTAGAATTAACTAATTTAAAATATGAAAGAACAAAGAAGGACCAACCTTTATGACCACGCACAATCACTAGACGTACAATTAAAATTGGAGAGTGATTACAAGAAAGAAAGAAAGGAGGGGATTTAATAGATAAGGGAAATCATTCCATTAAGGAGAGAAAATATTTGCCATTTACAAAACGTATATGTCGCCGTTTGTAGACAATCTCTTTTGTATTCATCTGGGAAATGGACATTAGGTATTTTCTTTCAAGCTACGACACAAATACATGCGTGTCAACAAGCTATAATTATTTCATAACACTTTTTCTTATCTTTTTCTCTTCCAAAATAAAATGTGTATTACCTTTTTAATGTTTCAACTTTCAAAATATTTAAAAAACTTATTGAATTGTTGCAAAAATTACATATTGATTATGTTTTATTTCGTTATGCGGAATTAAGGAACGTTTTGTGTTCTCTGTCTGCAATATTAAAGATTTTTGCCAACAGTGCTTGTAGTGATAGAGCACAAACTAGACGATGCATATAAATTATCAAGTTCTTGACAGATACAGAAATCTTTGTTCAACCACAAATGTCCCACAAAGGAATACGCCATCTCTCAGTTAGTTTGGATTAATTGGCATCTTATATAAAGAGGATCTTGCAATATGTAAGTTGATACTCCAAAAGCTGTTCAATGACCTGCTTATAATTATAACAAAAACAATCAGAGGAAATCATGACAAATTACCTGGAAGATGGCGGAAGTAAAATCCAGATAACAATAATGATTTGAAATAAGACAAATACCTTGAAAGAGTATTTGTAGTATTTATTCCCACTAGACATTAGCTTTAATACATTCAAAATTGCGGTAACAAATGTTAGTTTTTTTCAATCAATTTTTCAATGAATGTAAATTCTACGTAAAACTGGTTATTTTTCTTTTTTTTGCATTTGTTCTTTTAACGACAGGTTGTAACATTTTAATTCTTTTTTGTTGAGCATCAAATCCTTAACTATTTTAAAAATGTAGGATACCTTTTAGTGTTCCTTTGTAATTATTCAGATGATATTATGTAAGATGTTCTAGTAATTGAATAAATTATTATTATAGTTCAGGCACCTTCATACAATATAGGAATAATATTGGGCGGAAATTACTTAACTTAAATATCAATCTCATTTAAATCATATCGTAATTGACCTTCCACCACCTTTTGCTATGTCGCAAAGAATAACAGAGCAAAACAATGATTCGATTTGAATTAGATTGCCTAAATTTCTTTGCCTTGTTAAACTTAAAATATTCATCCGGTCAGTGATAATGCTGAACTTAATATTAAAAATAGACTTTTATAAAAGTGTTAATGTTTTAACATTGTCTTATTCAAAATCATCTTTATTTCGGTTGTTGTAATTTATACAAGTGCATAATTATCTTTTTTACAAAATACAAATTCGTGTACTTATAATTTGTTACTTGCCGAATACTATAAAATAACAAAAGTAATAACTATTAACAATAATGTGTATACATCGTCTAAAGCATTGTTAATATTATGCTTTTTAAAAATATCATTATGTTAGACTTAAATAAGAATATGCTTTACAAGCTTTCTTGCCAAAGTTAATATTAATCAGGTGTTTTGGATTAATATATATTTAACAGTTAAAACATTGAGAGTGAAATAATCAAGCCAACTTACAAATAGTAACTACCATTTTACACTTCAGAAATAATGAAAAACAGAATCCCTAAAGAAAGCCACACAAGACAAAATTGAAAATGCTGCAGGCTCGGTTTGATTGAGTCTGTTCATGGGCGGTAATTGAAAGTGCATAATTTTTTAGTTATTGCCCTTTGTTATTTTTCAAAATTGATTTTTGTCCAGGGCATAACTCTAAAAGCCTATGAGATATCAACATGAAACTTCATAGGTGCATAGATCTCACTCTGGAGGTGTGCAGTGCACAAAAATGATAACTCTACCTTTCATAATTTTTGAGTTATTGCCCTTTGTTATTTTTCATACTTAATTTTTCACCTGAGTGGAGCATAACTCAAAAAGTGTTTGACATATCAACATGAAATGTCATAGGTGGATAGATCTTATTTAGGAGGAATGTTGTGCTTAAGAATGATAACTCTTCCCTATACAATTTTTGAGTTATTGCCCTTTGTTCTTTTTCATGCTATTTTGTCCAGAGCTTATCTCAAAAAGTATTTGAGGTATCAACTTGAAACTTCATAGGTGGATGGATCTCATTGAGGAGGAGTGCAGTGCACAAGAATGATAACTCTACCCTGCATAATTTTTGAGTTATTGCCCTTTGTTATTTTTCAAAATTAATTTTTGTCCAGAGCATAACTCAAAAAGCCTTTGAGATATCAAAATGAAACTTCTTAGGTGCACAGATCTCACTCAGGAGGTGTGCAGTGCACAAGAATGATAACTCTACCTTTCATAGTTTTAGAGTTATCGCCCTTTGTTATTTTTCATACCTAATTTTTCACCCGAGTGGAGCATAACTCAAAAGTGTTTGAGATGTCAACATGAAATGTCATAGGTGGATAGAGTTTATTGAGGAGGAATGCTGTGCACAAGAATGATAACTCTTCCCTGTACAATTTTTGAGTTATTGCCCTTTGTTCTTTTTCATACTATTTTGTCCGGAGCTTATCTCAAAAAGTATTTGAGGTATCATCTTGAAACTTCATAGGTGGATGGATCTCATTGAGGAATAGTGCAGTGCACAAGAATGATAACTCTACCCTGCATAATTGTTTAGTTATTGCCCTTTTTTATTTTTCAAAATTAATTTTTGTCCAGAGCATAACTCAAAAGGCCTTTGAGATATCATTATGAAACTTCATAGGTGCATAGATCTAACTCAGGAGGTGTGCAGTGCACAAGAATGATAACTCTCCCTTTTATAATTTTTGAGTTATTGCCCTTTGTTATTTTTCATACTTAATTTTTCAATTCATTTTTTTTCTCAAAAAGTATTTGAGGTATCAACTTGAAACTTTTTTTTTTATATTTGTAATATAATTATGCACTAGTCCAAAAATTATGTCAAAGTATAAAAGTACATGTAACACTTAGCAAACATATTAAAACATTAAACAAATTATTTCATAGAATATGGCATGATAAAAGACTTTAAACACACTACACTATAAACTCAATGAGAAATCAAATATGTTATCCCATCTTATATACTAGTTTTCAAGAGTATTTCTAAACACATAAATGTAATGCTTTGTAAGTCCTGTTAAAACTACAAAGTAATTCCTCAGTAAAATGCCTTTGGAAGAAGCAACATTTTGATTATAAACCATCCATCGATCAGGACTATCCAGGAATGATCAGGATCATCCAAGAATGGTCAGGACCATCTAGGAATTATCAGGACCATCCAAGAATGATCAGGACCATCTAGGAATGATCATGACAATCTAGGAATGATCAGAACCATCCAGGAATGATCAGGACCATCCAATAATGATCAGGACCATCCAAGAATGATCAGGATCATCCAAGAATGATCAGGATCATCCAGGAATGATCAGGACCATCCAGGAATGATCAGGACCATCGCGAAATGATCAGGACCATCGCGGAATGATCAGGACCATCCAAGAATAATCAGGACCATCCAAGAATGATCAGGACCATGTAGGAATGATCAGGACCATCCCGGAATGATCAGGACCATCCAGGAATGATCAGGACTATCCAGGAATGGTCAGGACCATCCAGGAATGATCAGGACCATCCAGGAATGATCAGGATCATCCAGGAATGATCAGGACCATCCAGGAATGATCAGCAAAGTAAAGTTTGCCCTATGAATGTAAATAATTCATTTGAATTATGATATAAATTTTCAACTACCGTAAACAAAATGTTTTCAAGATATACAAAAATGTCCGAAAAAACAAAAATGATTCATGCAGAAAAGTTCATAAATGGTAAACAACATGGACACAAAAAAATATCCTGAAAACATTTATCCCAACTGGTGAGTACATATCAAGACTTTGTTCAGTTTCTTATGACAAAAGCTTATCACTGTATAATATCATTATCAATCTTGACAAATACGCATGACCTATTAAGTGGCAAGCTAAAAATAGAAAAATTCTATTATGTCTTCTTATATGACATGATTGCTTTTAATCAAAGATTTGTAGAAAAAATAGGCAAGAAACAAATAAAATTTGACTTGCCTATGCCTCTATTATTGAAGGTGTTGAGTCAACACTTGTGTGTAGTAATATCAGACTGCTACTTAATATGGTAAATGTTAATTCATTGCTCAATGCAAAGCTAGTGTACCTATGATACTATTTTTATACACTTAATATAGTTTTGAACTAAACAGACCCATGAGCATAGAAAACATGCTACATAATTAGTTTTGACTTTAAATGAGTATCAAAATCAGATCAATGGCAACAATTATGTACTAACAAGTACACTTATGTATAAATTCACACAAAATTTGATAATGATCGTGGTATAACAGTTTCACATTTCACAAGTATGTATGAATCATATACATGGTATAATGTTAAGATCAGGCATTGTAGAGGTTCTCCTGTGAAGAAGAGAGCAGGATGTGCCTTATACATCTTCAGTACCTTGGCTGTCTGAGTGTTCCTCCTCCTGTGAGTACAACCCAAGTTTGAACACCACCCCAGAGTCCGAATCAGCATCAATGGGACTGGGACTTCGTGACTTTTTATTTTTTGTCTCTGATGTTGTGATTGTGAAGCCACGAGGCACCATGAGCTGAGTGTATAGCTGTGAGAGAGTGCCAGTATTAGATACCGGATCACAGAATAAGTCTTTATTGAAAGGAATCATGTTTTCTCTAAGTAGGTCAGTCAGACAAGGCGTTGATACACTACTGTTTAACTTAAACTGGTATTTCATATTCTTGGATGGTTCACTTACAGGTGTTCTTCCAGAAGTTGCATCTTGCTGTATCAAAGTTGATTGATTTTGTGTGGGTTTCTTGGACATTTGGATTTCATGTATAGCATCTTGGCAACCACAATCTGCAGCTTGCCTCAACAACCTTTGTGCACATTTCTTGTCTCGTGGTAACCCTCCAAGACCTTCCTGATGAAATATTGCCAGACTGAACATTGCATCAGGATTACCTCTGCCAGCTGACTTACTATACAAGTCCGAGGCTTTACACAAATTCTCATCCACACCGTACCCATGTTGATAACACAAACCAAGAAAATATTGTGCTTCAGCATTCTAAATATATAACAAAACAATCTTAAATTTTGAAAATATTTCCCTCTATTGTTCTAAATATGCGATAAAATATCTCAAACTAGAAAATACTTCCCTCTATCATTCTAAATATACGGAAAAAAAACAACTAAAAATAGGAAATGCTTCCCTCTATCATGTCTATTGTTCACAATATGTGACAAAATATCTCAAACTAGAAAATATTTCCCTCTATCGTTCTAAATATGTGACAAAATATCTCAAACTAGAAAATATTTTACTCTATCATTCTAAATATACAAAACAAGAACCGGTTGAACCAGGTGATGCTCCCCGAGAAGGTTCTGGACACAGAAAAGTTTTAAAAAAATGAACAAAGGGCAAAAACT
Source organism: Ruditapes philippinarum (assembly GCF_026571515.1). Classification (NCBI taxonomy): domain Eukaryota; kingdom Metazoa; phylum Mollusca; class Bivalvia; order Venerida; family Veneridae; genus Ruditapes; species Ruditapes philippinarum. The sequence goes on from NW_026857660.1 coordinate 46,504, forward strand.
CAAAAATTAGGCAAGGCGGAGTTATGTTTTTTTGCACAGTACTTCTATTCAATGAGATCTATCTATCTATAAAGTTTCCTGATGATATCTCTTATAGTTTCAGAGTAATGTCCCAGGTAAATTCCAAGTGTAAAAATGAACAAAGGGCAATAACTCCAAAATTAGACCAGGCTTTGTTTAGGTTCTTTAAGCAGTGCAGTTATATCCAATGATATCTAGCTACCTACAAAGTTTCATGTTGATATCTCTAATAGTTAAAAAGTTATGTCCCAGACAAAAGTCAAAAAGTAAAAATAAACAAAGGGCAATAACTTCAAAATAAGGCAAGGCAGAGTAATGATTCTTAAGCACTGCACTTCTGTCCAATGAGACCTATCTACCTAAAAAGTTTCATGTTGATATCTCTTATAATTTTAGAGAAATGTCCCGGACAAAGTTCAAAGTGTGAAAATAAACAAAGGGGAATAATTAAAAAATTAGGCAAGGCAGAGTTATGGTTCTTATGCACTGCACACCTAATCAATGAGATCTATCTACCTACAAAGTTTCATGTTGATACCTCTTATAGTTTTAGAGTTATGTCCTGGACAAAGTTCAAAGCGTAAAAAAAAGGGGGAATAATTCAAAAATTAGGCAAGGCAGAGTTATGGTTCTTGTGCACTGCACACCTACTCAGAGATCTTTCTACCTACAAAGTTTCATGTTGATACCACTTATAGTTTTAGAGTTATGTCCGAGACAAAGTTCAAAGTGTAAAATAAACAAAGGGGAATAATTCAAAAATTAGGCAAGGCAGAGTTACGGTTCTTGTGCACTGCACACCTACTCAATGAGATCTATCTACCTACAAAGTTTCATGTTGATACCTCTTGTTGTTTCAAAGTTATGTCCCGGACAAGAAAAGCAGACGGATGGACGGACAGTTGGACGGACAAGGCGGCGACTTTATGCTCCCCCGAAATTTTTTGAGGAGCATAAAAACATCTTAAAATAGGAAATGCTTCCCTCTATCGTACTAAATATGTGACAAAATATCTTAAACAAGGAAATTTTCCTTTATCATTCTAAACATACAACAAAACATCTTAAACTAGGAAATATTTCCCTTTTATTCTATATATGCAACAAAACATCTTAAACTTGGAAATATTTCCCTTTATCATTATAAATATGCAACAAAATCATCTTAAATTTGACGAAACTTCCCTCTATACAAAATATTAAATTTGTAACATTGTGTTTTCAGGTTATATATGAAATAATCTTCAACTCTTCCTTAAATGAGTTTTCCTTAAACAATCTAGCGTATTTTAATACACCTGTTAAAATCGATTAATTCTTGTGAGTGCTAAAGTTTTTATTTGAATCAAGTTGACCTCTGGTTATATCAGCTTATCTTGCTGGTCAATGGTTTATTTTTTAGACTTCTGATTGGATTAATTTAAATTTATTTATTGAATTTGATAGATTGTTTAGCTTCCTATATAAAGTTTATTTTTTCTTTTGCTCCCCATTCTGTCACTTATTTTGTAGTTGTAATCATGTTTTAAGTCTTTTTTGCCCACCCACCTTTTTTGCCCACCTACCCTGGCACATTTGGTTTTGCAATAAGTTTTATTGCATTTAGTTATATTAGTACTGCGTTTTGGTAAATATTTATAATGTTTAATAATTCTTTTTTTTTTGTCCTCGTCATATGATGCTGAAGGGTCGAGGGCATCCCAAACAGCATCTTACAATGTCATTTCATGTATAATTATAAACTGTATACAATGACAAGAAACAATAATATAAGATACATGTATATAGGAAAGTTACTTAATAGCTATAATACTAAACAAAAAAAACAACAAAAAACAAAAAAAACTTGCCCACCTTTGTTACATGAACCATTGGTAGAATTTTCTTTGCTAAAAGAAAAATATTTAAATACAAGCAATTATCATAGTATTGCAAGCAATCCATAAGTCCCCTACCGGTAAGAGCCCAAGCAACATTCTGAAGGGCCATTGGCCATTCACTTAGGTTCCTATTTTAAGTAAATTTGTTTTAAAAGTTCTTTAAAAGTGATCACAGGAAACAGTTTTTATGTACAGACGGACTGAAGGACACTCTAAAGTTATTTTTTAAACATCCCTGGTATCAAAATATAACATTTTTAAAATCCTATCATGATTGAAGAAGTTGGAGTAAAAATTACCAATTTCTCAAAAAAAAGTCTAAGTTCAAAAGGGGCATAATTCTGGAAATAGTCTTGCTAAAGTATTGAACACTCACAAATGTTGAGTGACAATAAGAAACATTTATATGAAGTTTGAAGTAGATACATTCAGAAAAAGAAGTTATTAAAAAAACAATGTTTTTTTCATGAAAATTTTAAGTTCAAGGGAGGTAATTCTGATAAATTTTGTGCTAGAGTTGTAAACCTTGTCACATATGATGTGGTTAATGACAAGCAACTTATATTTAAAGTTTGAAGAAAATACCTTAAGAAATAAAGAACTTATAGTGAAAAAACTTAAAAACTAGAATCAGAAATCTTGAAATTCAGTCTATTTGTTGCCATAGCAACCAGAATTTTCAACATAGGAAGATAAAAAAGGATGTGCATAATTTCCATACTGCCATCTACCCATATGTCAAGTTTCATAAACATATTTTCAGTACTTTTTGTGTTATCACTGGATCGCGGTTATGTGTAAAATTTACCATATTTTCAGTCTATTTGTTGCCATAGCAACCAGAATTTTCAACATAGGAAGAAAAGAAAAAGACGTGCATAATCTCCATACTGCCATCTATCCATATATCAAGTTTCATAAAAATATTTTCAGTACTTTTTGCGTTATCGCGGGATCCAGGTTATGTGTAAAATTTGCCATATTTTCAGTCTATTTGTTGCCATAGCAACCAGAATTTTCAACATAGGAAGAAAAGAAAAAGACGTGCATAATCTCCATACTGCCATCTATCCATATATCAAGTTTCATTAAAATATTTTCAGTACTTTTTGCGTTATCGCGGGATCCAGTTTTGTGGACGGACGGACTGACGGACGGACAGACGGACGGACTGACGGACGGACAGACGGACGGAGGGTAAACCTAAAGTCCCCTCCGGTAAACCGGTAGGGGACTAATAAACTTAATCTGAGGCGTCCTGAAAAATATTTTTGACCAGTTTCCATTCTTTTTCAAAATCTGATAATGTATTTCTTTTGAAAGCTATATTTCTGTTTAAATTGTATTGAAATTGAAGAAAATATTTCAGTCTAGGGAATGTCAAAGTTCCATTTAAAAATCTTCTTTGAAAAATGAACTGTTTTATTAATAGTAATGTATTATACAGTGGTATATTGTTTGTACCTAGGATAGGTTTTTTTTCATTCACTTGGAATTGTACATTATTTCTTTCACATACTAATTTTACCTCATTGAGAAGCCTAGATGTATGAACACATGACCAAAAGAGATGCTCAATGCTTTCATTTTCTACATTACAATAAGAACAAAGTGGGGAGTCTTTCAGTTTTAGTTTGAAAAGGTACTCATTTACTGGTTATATTCTATGTAGTATTCTAAATTGTAGCCATTGCGCACTAGTATTTTTAGTGTTGTTAAAGGGCAAACTATAATAAGATTTCCATTTGGTTTGTTCAACTGAAAATTTATGTTGCCATTTAATCTGACTTGTTGGTTTTTCAGTGTTATTGTTAAATATTTTGTATATGGCATTGGTACCTTGTTTATTCTTAATTATGACTGATAAGAAAGCAGGTAAGAAGGGTTGTTGTTGCTTATCTATTATATTTACATTGATTTTCATTTTTTAAAGAAATTTCTGTATACTTATTTTGATTCCCATATAATGCAGTATATTTATACTCAAACCAAATAGATTTTGTAAATGATCTTTAGTCAAGATTATATTGTCTTTATCAAAAATGTCATTAATACATGTAACACCTTTTTGGTACCAAGATTTGTAAAAAACCCTTTTATCACCAATTACAATATTGTGATTGTAGAATAACGGTTCATTAAGACAATTTTCTGAATCTGTGTTCATTAACGATATAAAATGTGAAAGATCTAGAAGAACATTTTTCCAAAATTGGTTGTTACAGGCCTTTGCCATTTTTTCAGCATAGTGTTTTCCGCAAGTGAACAATTTAGTTTCATCAAAATAAAGATGTGTCAGTGTCTGCCATTGGCTGTTATAGAAAATTAACCTTCTAATCCATGTTAGTTTCATTCCTCCGATAAATGCTTCTAAATTAATCATTTTTAGACCACCTTCACAGTATTCCTTTACTATAATTGCTTTTTTTACTTTGGCCGGACCTTGCCATAAGAAATCAAATAAGATTGTATTTATTTTTTTCAACATTGTTACATCAGGTGAAGGCAGTAATAGGAATAGCTGATTCATAACTGGTATTAAGAGACTTTTGATGACAGTTATTTTTCCTATTGGGGTCAAATATCTGCGATTCCAAAATTTTATTGAATTTTCTAATTTTTTTATTTTCTCTTTGTAATTTAGTTCCACCATTTTTTTGTAGATCTACATGAAATTGAATACCAAGAAGTTTGAATTGTGATTGTCCCCAAAGAATTTTGAATTTTGTTTTTATGGAGTAGGTCAACTTGAAACTTCATAGGTGGATAGATTTTACTGAGGAGGGATGCAGCACACAAGAATGATAACCTACCCTGCATTATTTTTCAGTTATTGCCCTTTGTTATTTTCAGCCATCAGTATTCACATAGGTTTCAATAGCCATCAGTTTTCATACCAAAATACCTCTTAAAATGGAATTATTCTGCTGTACTACATTAAATTCTTCCAATGAGCAAACACATTCGGCGGGGGATGGACATGTTGACATGGCTCTTGTTTCCTTAAGTGGTAAGCATCTAACATCATTATTTTAACATTAAAACACATTTTTGAGCATTTGAATGTAAAGAAAGAATATTTATTTGTTTTTAGGCGAACTGTGCCTTATAGCGGTACCCAATCTTCAAGTCTTATTGAAAAGTGTTTACTACCACTACGTCTTCCAAACATTTCATGCCTTGTATTGCAAGCGCACACGAATACAGAAATAGATATTAAACTTATTTTTTTATGATTAAAAGCAAACTATTGAGGCAAAAGGAAACAAACGCTAAATGAACTAAATCTCTCTTTTTAAAATTTGCTCCTGGGAATATTTGATCCTAAATATGATACAAAAGTAAACGCACCTTAGACCGTTATTTTGTAAATCTTGACGATTTTATTTATTATTTTAAACATTTGTCATATATTTATTCTTAGATCGCGAATATTCTTTTCTATGAACACTATTGCTCGGACAGAGAAAAATGTAGATTAACTGTTCAAGTTAACATCAAATGCCTTCTGACTACAACAGATTGCAAACATCGGGAGCCATGCTGATCTTTTATTGCTATAATTACATTAAGATTAACATTAATTGCATGATTAACTGTAGTGGACCAAAATGGTCATTTTAGTGTTTTACTTATTTAACCTTTTGTAACCATGACAACTGTTAGAATTTCACTTGGCGGGGATTCATTTTATTTACACTGTCTCGTTTATAGGAACATGGTGGGGCTAAGAGCGAGGTTTGGTGCACCATTAACCGGTTTAAACTCCCCAGCAGTCATTATTATGCTGCTGACCGTTCCAAGGCGGCACCCCACTGTGTTCCTCAGATGTATGTCTTATGTTGTTTCATACTGTTTTGGTGACACTTTTGCTTGTGTCCCTTGTTGTTTTCTCGTCTACGGTAAGTATCTTCCCCATTGCCTCTAGTTTTTATTTCTTTGATTACTCCCCACCCCCTCCCCCCCGGTCTCCTGTCCCCTTCCCCTTTGTGGGCCTATTTTTATTTTCTTTGAATTCCTAATCAGTTACAAATTAATTATCATTTAATGATTAACTTGTCCGTGCTCTGTCTTTGCCCTGTCCTGTTTTTGTTTGGGGTCCCCCTGGGCTCCTTGCCATTGGTTCTTGTTGCTGGGTCATGTGGGGGTTGCGTTCATTGAACGCCGCCTTTCCTTGTTGATCTTGTTTATCATATTGAATGAAAAGTAATAATCTCAGAGGTATAATGATATTAGATGAATCAGTCTAATCGCTTACTTCAATAGGAGTTACTGCTTATTTATCTAGAAAATCCGCACATTTCTTATTTAACTGACATAACAAAATAAGATGCTACCATTGATATGACATGATTGTGTACGCGTTTGTTTTCTTGCTGCCATTCTTTTTTATGTATACCAATAACACGATTAGACATTTTGCTTGACAAGTTAATAATATATATATATAAATTAAGCATTCCTGTTTATATGAACTTTAATAATCAGATATGCATTTGGTTCTGAAACATTTTACAAATTTACAGTAATGTCGTCGTCTATAAATAATATTTATTTATTTTTATTATCATTTTTGTGTGTGTATTTCTTATGGGCAGTTATGTGACGACTTTACAATGATTTGTTTTGGTCGTGTATATACTCATTTTCCAGCTAGCTTACGGAACGTCGGTGGTTCTACTCAGGTGCCCGTTCGTATTTGAAGTAATGCACGGGAGGGCACCTGAGGTCTTCCTCCGCCAGTAAACGATATGACCTATACTGTGTCGATGTGACGTAAAACCCAAAACAAAACAAAAAAACTCATTTTCCTTTTCACCATTTGCCATTAACATGCCATTCAAAAATTGAATATTTTTACGCAATTTGCTAAGAAGTTTATTGATAATAATTACAACATTTTACGAACATGACCTCAGTTCACTAACCTTACGCCCTTGGCGGCATATTAAACATACCGTTAATACACAGTTTTTTAAGACGACGAAGTCAATATCTAAGTTTATGGACTCTACTATTGTGATAGTTTAGAGTCGGAAAGTCCATGATTATATATATATATATATAAATTTGGAGAAAATAAACGTTCATACAGTGCTAAAGTATAAATACCCAAGTACTTACGGCGTATAATGCCTTCATCAGGGGTGTATTACACACAATAGAGCACTAAATCTCAATACGTGTGTACTGTATATGAAACACAGTCGCTAGAAAGGTGATAAAATTACATCGATTATGAATAGACCGTTATTGAATGGTCATTGTGTTGTACTTTACAAAAGAAAATATAGCCTGCGGTCAATATGGCTTAAACTCGGTTAAATATATCTATAAAACTATGTATAAAAAAATATAGTTATGTAAAACTTCACATATAAGGGCGTTCCTGATCAGTTACAAATTATTTATCATTTAATGATTAACGTGTCGTTGCCCTGTCCTTTTTATGTTTGGGGTCCACCTGGGCTCCTTGCCATTGGTTCTTGTTGCTGGGTCATATGGGGGTTGCGTTCATTGAACGCCGCCTTTCCTTGTTGATCTTGTTTTTCATATTTTGTGTTTTTATTACTATAAGTATAATGTAAGAAAATGCAAGTTACAAACAGTGCGTTATTACATGAAGTGGAAATTTACGACAAGGTGAAAGTAATAGAGATGCTCTCAGGCCAGGGAAAAAGAGCCCTCCCCGGCACCGCCTGATAACTAAAGTTAGGTTTAAAACAGTTTGTCAAGAATGGGCGGTAAGTGTTAAAATTAGTCTCCTTCATTGATTCCTGATGGCTCTAGCGTATTTAGTCGGCGAATCCAGTATGTCTCGCGTGAATTCCGTGTTACATCCAACCACTTTGTGTTATGTTCAATACAACAGAGGGACACGTCTTTAAAACTGTGTCCCTCTAGGTGAAAATGTTCAGCAACTAGGGATCTGTTAAATTTTCGTGTTTTCCAGTCAGAGCGGTGTAAGTTCATTCGTTTATTTAATGGAAGATTAGTTTCACCGACATATTGTTTGTTATATTGTTTGTTTGTAATAAATAACGTTTGCCGTTTTTTGTTGCTGTGTCATATGGGGGTTGCGTTCATTGAACGCCGCCTTTCCTTGTTGATCTTGTTTATCATATTTTACAATTCATTATGTCTTTGAAAGATGTTTTGGCCCCTATTTTTGAGGAGAATGTTTTTGTAAGGAGCATGACAGCACAGGTTTGGCATCTTGGTGTGCCACATGGTCCAGACTGACCTTCTTTATCTATCATTATTGGTCTGAGTTGGGCGCAAACAAGTATGTCCCTGAGGCTTTTAGGTCTCCTATATGCAATGGTTGGGCGTGGACGGTAGTTTGCACATTACAGTACCGTCCATGAACAGGCTCAATCAAACCGAGCCTGCAACATTTTCAATTATGTTGTGTTGGACTTTCTTTCGGGATTCTTGCTTTCTCTATTTTATCGCCACATCAGCGTTGTTTGTGCCGTGTGGAGGCTGTAAAAAGTCGCCCCGTACATTCAATCAGAGATGTTATATTTCCGATCCTTAAAGATCGTTCAGCACGACATAATTGTTGTGCTTGTGGTAATTTAGTTATTTCTATTTGGCTTTTTCTTGTTGGTTGGTTCCAGTATTCCTCACTTGAATACTGTGGAATCACCCTTGCTTTTTAAATTAGTCTTTGGCTAAGAGCGAGGTTTGGTGCACCATTAACCGGTTTAAACTCCCCAGCAGTCATTATTATGCTGCTGACCGTTCCAAGGCGGCGCCCCACTGTGTTCCTCAGATGTATGTCTATGTTGTTTCATACTGTTTTGGTGACACTTTTGCTTGTGTCCCTTGTTGTTTTCTCGTCTACGGTAAGTATCTTCCCCATTGCCTCTAGTTTTTATTTCTTTGATTAACGCCCCCCCCCCTTCCCCCGGTCTCCTGTCCCCTTCCCCTTTGTGGGCCTATTATTATTTTCTTTGAATTCCTAATCAGTTACAAATTATTTATCATTTATTGATTAACGTGTCGTTGCCCTGTCCTTTTTATGTTTGGGGTCCACCTGGGCTCCTTGCCATTGGTTCTTGTTGCTGGGTCATATGGGGGCTGCGTTCATTGAACGCCGCCTTTCCTTGTTGATCTTGTTTTTCATATTTTGACGTATTATCTGTGATATGCAGACGGTAGTTTGCACATAACAGTACCGTCAATGAACAGGCTCAATCAAACCGAGCCTGCAACATTTTCAATTATGTTGTGTTGGACTTTCTTTCGGGAAACCGAGCCTGCAACATTTTCAATTATGTTGTGTTGGACTTTCTTTCGGGATTCTTGCTTTCTCTATTTTAGTTGGGAACATCTTGTTAAGTTTCTGTGAAGACTCAATAATTGGCCAAAGTTTCTGTGAAGACTCAATAATTGGCCAAAGTTTCTGTGAAGACCCAATAATTGGCCAATGTTTGTCAATGATGGCTCTAGTGTTTGGTAAAATAGAGAAAAGTCCGGGTGATATGTGAGCACAAATGGAATTTTATTTTGTGTAGAACCACTGCGGTATACCATACCCCGGATATTGCTCGATATTATGAGGACTTTCATCCCATTTCGCGACTTTGAACGAGGAAAGAAGGTATGTTTAGTGACGATATTTAGTCATTTTGAATTGGTTTGATATAAATTTTGTAGAAAAACAAATACTTCGATAATTTCTCTAGTTACTGAAACCCCAAAAATGTTGAGAAATAGCTTTGAAATATAATTAGGAGATACAATTCGTCTCTTTGCTCACGTGATAAATGAGCTTGGATCAGTCAAATTTGATGTTTTTGTGCATATACTTCCTTAAAAGAAAAACTTGAATCGAGTGAAATGTGATAATGATGATAATGTTTATGTTGTAAATGTTCAATCAACAATAGAACCTCAGATAACAGTGCATTTTGAGAATAAATACACATGTCAGTGTACCGAGTATTGCTTTGGAGTTGCCCGCCGGTGTCACGAGTATTGCTTTTTAGTGTAACGAGTATTGCTTATCAATAAAGAGTAAATGCAAGTAGTAAACACAAAGTATTTACCACATTTAATTTTAAATATTTCTTACTGTGTATACTTATTTACACTATATGTGCAGAATATGCAGAATTCGGAGGTACTTTACTGGAAACATCTGCGAATAATCCAGATTTTCATTCCTGCTCGTGAAAAATCTCAGTTTTCTGTGTTTAAAATGTTTTCGTTGCTATCGAAGGATCAACCTTTCCAGAATTTGTTAATAATTATTGCATATCTTACTTTAATTAGTAAAAAAATGCATCCAAAGTGCATTAATACTGCCTCAAGAACGGTATTGAGCAAGTGTGCCAATATCTAATATCAACCGACTTCCTTCTATGCCAAAAATCCATATAAAGGTAATTTTCGGGCATTTTGCACCTGCACTCTAGCAACGGCAGACCGTCTGCACGTGAAATTTTGTTACGCCTTAGCAATGAGTTACCGTATGACTGCCGAGCGGGTACAGCTCAAAAAACCGAATAATGGATTTTGATAAGATTATGATAAAGGGCAGCAGATGCAATTAAAAGGTTATGTTCCTTATAACCTTTTACCTCATAAAGGCGTGTTTTTAAAGACTTTACACCACGCCCCTTTTGAGGCCTCAAATAGTGTAAAACATGCGCTATTTAGGCCCCAAATACTGTTTTTTCGTTTGAGAAATGTTGTTCAAAAGAGTGATCACTTTTTCGGCGCCACCTCCATTAAAAAGGTACAAGGGGGTTACACAGGGGGGATGTGCCCCCTTCTGTTTGGGGGTTTGAAGTGGGGCCGAAGCCCCTCTAATCGTCGAGAAGACTTGGGACTTGTGGGGGGGGGGGGGGGCTAAATGGCCTCAGGTCGATTTAAAGGTACCGTGTAATCAACGCCGAAAACCTTAGACTTTATCTCAATCAATTGAGAAGTTGGTGCACCTTGAAATCAGTTTTGATGGGGAAAAAAACAACGTAGATAGAGATTTTTGGCAATTTTGAGATGCCCCCCCCCCCGTTGCCATGGTAACTGGAAATTTAAAATTGAGCATGCTATTCCACAGGCTATGGTCCAGCTAACATTTGTGCCCAGTTTGATCAGTATTGAAGCATTTTTTATAGTTTCATAGCAGTTGTAACAATAATTCAATGAAAACAGCCATTTTTCGCATTATGCTCATGCAGTAAAAGGTTAAGACGATACCGGCATGCTTGGACGGCATAAGCCCTTGGGCCAGTATTTTATGAAGTGCGTCGATATGTTTCTTAAGGCAAACTTGCCCTGTAAAAACCTATTATTAATGTCATCTAAATATGTGTTTTTTTATTCTTGTCCTTTTCAGAGATGGGTCTCCTTGATCAAAGTTTCTTGAGACATGTATTTAAAGTTTTTTATCGTCAATTTTGATGGTTCTACCCTGCTTCCGACCCTGCACATACTTTATTTCATCCATAGAGTGATTTTCAATCAAATGGGAAATTAAATCTCTGTATTTGCCCGTAGGAAAAGAACAGTATAACACTGAAAATGCATTGTTGAATCTGAAATATTTGAATAAATATCATATAAACAGTACATTATCAGAAAAATGAAATTGAATCGATAAACAGACGTGAAAATTAGACAAAAATATCGATTTTCCATACTAATGTGCTCATTCTGTTTTGCAATACTCTGTACACTAAAGTTGGGCTATTTTGCAATACTCTGTACACTTAAAATCAATACTCGGTACACTTTCTTGTATCTTTTTTGGCCTGTATCTTTTTGTACTTTCACACTTTTTGCCTGAAATTTGGACAAGGCATACTTGGATTGTGAATAAAAAAATTGCTCGATTCAATTTTTTTTTATATTGTTAATATAATAATTTCTAACGATTCTACAGTATCGCGGTCAGTATTTTCTAGTGAGCAGCGGATCGTTTAGGGGTAGTTTAATCAATTTTACAAATACCTGTAATACTTTTACGTCTTTTAGAGCTACAAAAATACCTCTAGATATATAAAACCCGTTGAGATAAATGAAATAGCCATAAGTTTGGAAAATATCGTCGCTGAACTTACCTTTGTTCCCCGTTCAAAGTCGCGAAATGGGATGAAAGTCCTCATAATATCGAGCAATATCCGGGGTACGGTATACCGCAGTGAGAACCACTAGAGTGATGTTTGTACTCTAGTAGTTCCTTCCTGTGCTTGCTGTCTGCATTTGAGATCGCGTTTGCAATGTCTTCTTCCTTGTATACTCGCTTCCTAAGATGTTCAGACAGTTCTTTTGCTCTGATATAGAATAGTTGAATTTTGCTTAAGCCGGTGCTACGGGGCGTGGACGGTAACTTGCACTTTCCAGTACCGTCCATGAACAGGCTCAATCAAACCGAGCCTGCAACATTTTCAATTTTGCCGTGTTGGGCATTCTTTAGGGATTCTGTATTTATCTATTTTATAGATTTGTGAAAAGTATTAGCTCTGTAAAGGAAAATCTTGTAAAGCTTCTTCCCCGTGACACCATTGCATGTCAATGTCATCTATATAGCGTAACTAACTGAATGGTTTAAGGTGAGGGATGTTGCACTTATTCATTATCCCTCATGTACAGACTCAATCAAAGCGAGTCTGCAATTCTTGTGTTATTATGCTGTGATTAATGCTTCCGAGGGATCACTTTGTTTCCAGAATTTTGTACTTCACAACAGCAGGTGTCAAGTGCCGTGTGGCAGCCGTAAAAAGTTGCCCCGTACTTCACTTCAGTGTTGTTATATTTTCTGGTCCTTCGGGATCATTGATGCCAGCACTGTAAAGTGTTGAGAATTGAGTACCGCTCAAGCCGGTGCTAGGGGGCGTGAGGGATGTTGCACTTATTCATTATCCCTCATGTACAGACTCAATCAAACCGAGTCTGCAATTCTTATGTTATTTTGTTGTGATTAATGCTTCCGAGGGATCACTTTGTTTCCAGAATTTTGTTTTAGATAGTAATATGAAGATCCAAAAATGATGTACTAAAATTTCAAGAGTTCGTTTTATTAAGTTGTAGTTCATGCGGATAAATGTCAGACACCATTTGATCAAAATAAGGATTATCTAAATTAAAAATATTATCAAGGTATCTGGAAGTATTATTAAATGCGACTATAACATCTTGTTGTTTATCTTCAGAGAGACTAAACATAAAGTCTCTTTTCATAGCAGTACAAAAACAAATCGGCGACCAGGGGTGCACAATTAATACCCATAGGAATTCCTATGATCTGTGTAAATAGGGTATTACCAAACCTGACATAAATGTTGTCTAAAAGAAAAGAGAGTGCTCTACAAACTTCGTCACAGGTCCACATAGTATAATGTTTAACAATACCGTTAGTAAAAAAAGCTTTGTTAGAATTACATGCTAGAAACGTAACTTTTTTCCGTGCAAAAGTTTTCTGAATTAGGGAAATTAGTTTATCATTGATTAATTTATGTGGCAAAGTTGTATAAAGTGTAGAAAAATCGTATGTACTGACAGTTGAACAACTATAACAACGTTTGCTATAGAGGGCACGGAAACATGTCCTACTAACGGTTATCGAATATTACAAAAGTCTAAATGTACGTAGTTACGTTTAATTAATAATAAGCATTATTTTAAACCTTTCACATTTCTGCTTCAGAACGTAAACTTAAAATAGATAAAAAATAGATGTATGTTGATTTTATTTTACATTACGCTACACTTATCACATATGAAACACACCTTTATTGAAAACTAGGAACGCATATTACCTTACTTTCATTCAATGTATCTTGGTAACGAAAGTATGGTCTGAACCTCAGCATCCCATGTTAAACGCTATCATTAATGAAGTCGATCGTTTTTTTATAATTGATTGACTTATTATATGTTACTTCGCTGTAAGACTGACATGCTTTAAAATGTAAATTTGTGATATTGTTTACTATGACGAAACTTTCATAAATGAGTTCATTACTTTGTAGTTATGCAACATTTATATGTTTAACCCTTTACCCCATGAGCATATTGTGAAAAATGGCCGTTTCATTGAAATGCCTCCTGTTACAAGTTCAAACTGCTTTGAAACCATGAAATATGCTTCAATACTGATGAAACGTGGTACGAATGTTAACTGGACCATAGCCTCTGTAAAAGCAATCTTAATTTCCTGTTACCATGGCAACAGGGGACGTCTCAAAATTACCAAAAATCACATTTTTGCATCGCTTTTTTTTCCCATCAAAACTGATTTCAAAGTGCTGCAACTTTTCAATGGATTGAGATGGAGTAAAAGGCCTTTCAGTGTTGCTTACACGCTACCTTACGATCCACATGAGGCCATTGTTAGCCTGTCAAATATCCAAAATTTTCTTGGCGATGAAGGGTGCCTGCCGCCCCGTTCAAATCAAACAGAAGGGAGCACATCCCCCTTCTGGCAACCCCCCGATGTACCTTTTTGATCGGGTGGAGGCGGCGCCGAAAAAGTGATCATTTTTTTAACAAAATTTCCCAAACGAAAAACGGTATTTGGTGCCTAAATATGGTAATTTTTCACCGTTTGAGGCCTCAAAGAGGAGATTGGGTGGTCGGTGGGGGGTCGAAAAGCCGTCCAAACACGTCTACACCAGGTTAAGAATAAAGATAATGTATTAAATATATATTGATAAAATAACATGATTGTTTCCAATTCATGATTATAAGTTTGAAAATACAAGTGATGAAAATGAACTACTGTTCTTCCTATTAATAAATATGTCTCGAACGTATTGGTTAATTCATACGAGTGTCACTTATCGGGTGATTTTATATCGGCCTTATTATTAGGTCACTATCCTTTGTATAAATAACTTAAAAGGTCTGTCTGAAATCTCTCGATTTATAATATTTCAAGATGTAGTGTCATGATTATTTAATAATGATCTGATACAATTTTTATGAGATATTCACGTCTACAAGATAACAATTTCGAAATTGCTTTGCACTTAAATTTCTGCGAAATTAACTTTCCCCATATGACAAAAATAACTGGTGGCGGAAATCCCAAAGATTTAATACTTCATTACATTAGCCACTGTACCAGGTTGCCTGCGAGTAATTTATCTTTTATTGAAAGTCTTAATTTCACTTAATTGAAACCTACGGCGTCAACAATTTGCAGACACTTAAATAAGATTAAACCAAAAGGAATTTGATAGTACTTAAAAGACGGAGAGGGTTAATGTATTGATAAAAATAAACGCTTTAAAAATGTCGAAAAGGACAAATTCACAGAAATTTCATAGTATCCAACGTCATATCAAAGTCAGCATATCTGTTTGTGTTAAGGACGTTTTTGGGAGTTTTCATATAGACAGTTTTAATATATATTTATTAAATGTAAATTAAACGAAAAATATTGTTCATGAATAATAAATTTAACTTGGTCTTTAACAAATATATTAACATATTAAGTATTTTTGCAGAATGTCAACTGCGTATCTAACATGAGTGCCAACAACTACACTAAAATGACACTTAAGCATAGAATAATTTTCTGACTAAATATATATGACAGTAACCTAAGCCTAATTTTAAGTATGCAATAGTTTCTGACTACATTCCCCCGCTTCATGATAATTAGCAATTATAAAACTTATAAAATTATATTTGTTTGTATTATCTGTAAAATCTTCGTTTAGAATAATACTTATCCTAGCTTTACTCGCTTATCTAGGGCACTGTATTGTTTCGTACCCGAAAGCTTTAAACAAAATCTGACTTCCCATCACTACATGACACGACTTCGCACCTTATTTTGATTAAATAAAGTTTGGATCCAGCAATTTATTGATTTTTATGCTAAATATATTCAATATTTTTAACATCAATAAAAAGGAACTGAGTATTATTTACCGTCGAAGTAAACATTAATATGGTGCCGTTTGCTTATCGTGACAAAATATATCAGGAATTGTTTTCTCCGAGCTATTTTTGAACATGCTATTTCCTTTGAATCAAGTACTATACATATTTATAATTGAGAAGTTTTAAAAATAAGATGACAGTTACACGTTTCGTTTGTGTCTTTATGCAGATAATTTCACCGTCCTTCGCTTGTGGCATAAGTATGCAACGGTCGTGTGAAGTTCTTCTTTTCAATGATTTATTTTCAACATTACTCATAGGAAATGTAGAACCCCCCCCCCCACCAGAAAAAAAAAAACAGGTTTAAAATGCTAGTTTGTATTTTGTTTTCTACATTAACACTGACGAAATAAAGATGTCCGTCCTAAGGAATATCCATTTAATTTTTTGGCGCTTAATGGAAAAATATTCAATTCAAGTAAATACTTCAATTTGAAGGAGCATGCAAAGGATATAACCTTTTGCATAAAATAATTTATTTAACAAATTTAGTCAAAATGTAACCAAACCTTTGACTATTCTTTATCTTTCATCTTTCTATTGTCATTTTCTAGTAGAATAGCAAATGTAATAATACTCGTTTGTATTAAATTAATTTGCACTTCATTTACAATATAATTCGAAATAATTAAAATGTAACATAAAAATACTTGAAAAGTTCTTGAGCAAGGTGTTGTGTGTTAATGGGTCTGTATTATAAATAAGATTTCAAACTAATAATTATCCCCCTCGTATGTTTGCTAACACGTAACCATTACTGTCATCTTGAGCAACTTTCCTGTAGAATAATCTTTACAATGTCAGATCTTATTGGATGTTGTAAGATTTTGCCATTTCCTGTTAACACGGAATCGTGCCAGTGAAAATGAAGTTGTACTTAATCCGATTATACGAAAGCACTCATTATAACATGCCTGTTAGGATCGTTAATTGTCGCAAATAATGCAACCTGACACGAACCCTTTGAAATGTGTTATGCATGGATGCAGGAATATGAATTCAAGCAAGAAAAACATGCACTATATGCATGCGATTAAAACTTAATTGCATTAGATGTGCATTACCAAGGGCCTCCATGACAGAAAAACTATAAATTTCTTTTTTTTTTCAATTTTGTTAAGGGTGTGCAATTTTTCTGATTAAATTATATTTCTCTTGTAAAGTGTACGCAGTACGAAAATATTTTACCTTGTTCTTAATTTGTGTTAAATGTTGAATTCTGCTTAAGCCGGTGCTAGAGGGCTTGGACGATAGTTTGCACTTGACAGTGACGTCCATGAACAGGCTCAATCAAACGCTCGCGAGCCCGCAACATTTTCAATTTTGGGCTTTCTTTAGGGATTCTTATTTTCTCTATTGTAGCACAATCCTTTATACAAACTGTCAAGAGACAAGCAAACCAAATACAAAAGACAAAATACATCCTGTGCACTCAATGTGAGACAAAATTTATGGAGGAGAGCACAACTGAACACATGGTACTGAACAAAACGAAGGTGCATCATGAATATAATATTTTTGTATTTTCTTACTACTTTTTTACTGTTTTTACTGTTTCACACATGCATTTATATTACATGTGTACAAAGTAATAATTCGGTGTAATATAAATCAAAATTCATATAACAGTTATAAAAATCGATATGAAATTAGAAAATCCTCACCTTCTTTTTCTAAAATAGATTTTTGTTTTCTGAACGAACGTTTTTCGTACTCGTGGGGCAGGACATCTTAGCGATATATAAACGTTTTAGTATGAAATGTATAAAATCGTTTTCTAATAACCGTTTTAGATTTGATATCATTGTCAAACTGTTTTTTCTGTCTTTTCCTTTTTTAATTTTTTAATATTGTACGTCGCTTAATTTTCACATCATTCACATAATTAGGCTTGATAATTTAAAAGCAGTTACTAATATCGACAATAAGATAACACAACATTTAGAAATATGATTTAATTTAATATTTCAATAACAGAGTGCATCAATTATAGATTGTTCACCATATAACGATGACAGAAAAGTATAGCTCTCTATTTTTCTCACGCACGTGTTGCATGTATTGTCGTCTAAAAGAAGTAAAGCACAGGAACATGTTATTGTCAAAACTAAAAAGCTAATGACCTTATTAAGGCTTAAAGCGTATCGTAAAAGATTATTTTAGAATACGAACGTAAATACCCCGGGAAGCGCTTTGCACTTAAAGTGAAACATCTCTGAAAACTTATGACACTATGATGCAAATGAAAAACCATATTGATGTTTTTTTACGAGAAATAATCTAGAGTATTAAGCTAAATACGCCGTTAACAAATATTTCAATTTATATTCTTATCACGATAAATATATAAAATTGGCTTGTCCATTTTGAAATAACCATTCTTTATTGTTAAGTAATTACTATATTAATGTCGAAAAATGCATACTATGATCAGTCGTCACTAGTCGCACATGTAGAATCTATTTCCGCCAACAGAGTAAAGGTAAGGAACATCTGAAATAAAATTAGTAATTTTTCACTGCCCTTAAGTATAAAGGGACAGAACTTAAAACGAAAGAGTTGAAAATGGAACAAAATGCATGTAGATCAATAACATATAGTAATCGCGTTTAATTACAGAAGGAATGCATTTCGGACAGTTTTATGTTTTTTCGTTCAATAAATAAATTAAATTATGGGTTTGTAATTGTTTATAACTTGGCAGTACTTGGATGTTATATCGTTGTATTAACATGATGTTTCATTTGTAGTGAAGTAATATGCCCATCAAGACAAAACTATCAGGAATATTATAAAAACTCATATGTGCCTTTAATTGTATTTCAATTTACTATTTATTCAATTTCGGCGATTATTTAATATGTTAAACTTAACTTTTGTTGACTGGAGGGTTCTGTATATCTCAAGAACAATAAACAAACATGACATTTTCTTAATTATTTTTTTAAAGAAGCGTAGAAGTTTAGGAATGATAAATGTCTTCTTTAAACATGTCCCGTTTCTGAACAAGATATGAAGATTTGCAATTACAAACAAAATGAATTAAAAATGAAATTATTACATGTATTAGGATGAAATTTAAACGAAACACACAGTAGGTTTTCTAAAGACTATCTTTGTAGTAAAAGTATATTTTTGATTGCATTTTGATATATTTAAGTGCAAAGAGATATTAAATACAAAATAATTAAATTTTGTATTGAAATTACTAAATTTAAGATAAAGGAAATTCAGATATCTCTCTAGTTGTATGACTGCGTTGGAATATTTAAGATATTGGCCCATTAGTTAGTTATATGACTGGATTAGTAATAGCTCACACGCTCTAAAAATAGCAAATTTACGGAGCCACTAAGGTAACGTTTTCGACACATTTTTGCCCAGCATTTAATTCGTTTTTACGAAATATTAATTCGCAAATACGAAATATTAATTCGTTTTTACGAAATAAAAATGCGTTTTTACGAAATATTAATTCGTTTTTACGAAATATTAATTCGTAATTACGAAATATTTATTCATTTTTTACGAAATAATAATTCGTTTTTACTAAATATTAATTCGTAATTACGAAATATTTATTCGTTTTTATGAAATCTTATATAAGGTCATTGTTAGCTTGACAACAACCTACTAATCTTACAAATGTATCATTTACAAGCCTGGATCAGCCTTGCAATAATAAGCCGAATGGTTCTTAAGTTATTATATTTAAGTGAACAGGTTTTTGAGTGAGACGTCATTCCCAATCCAAAATATCCTCTTTTTCCCCATTGTCAAATACATGCTCTCATCAGCAATGTTTTAATTTTTGAGGCAATTAATATTGTCTGACATGTTTCTTTAAACAAGAGGGCCATGATGGTCCTGAGGTCGCTCACCTGTATATAGCCCCCCCCCCCCAACGTTGCAGGGCCAATTTAACCCAAGGGCTTTTATTTGCACAAACTTGGTAGACACCCATAATAAGATGTTTCATGCTAAACATCTAAGCTCTAGCTCATTGGGCTTTTTAAAAGAAGATTTTTTTAATGTTTTTACTATACACATATAGTTAAAAACAATGACACCCCTGGGGCCGGGCCAGGGCTTTTATTTGAACAAACTTTGTAGACACTTACTAGAAGATGTTTCATGCTTAATATCTAAACTCTAGCTATTTGGGTTTTTTCAAAGCAGATTTTAAGTTTTTGCTATACACATATAAAGAAAATCAATGACCCCCGGGGCGGGGCCAATTTTGACCCCAGGTCTTTTATTTGAACAAAATTTGTAGACACTCACTAAAAGATGTTTCATGCTTAATATCTTAACTCTAGCTATTTGGGTTTTTTCAAAGAAGATTTTTTAAGTTTTTGCTATACACATATAAGGAAAATCAATGACCCCCGGGGCGGTGCCAATTTTGACCCCAGGGCTTTTATTTGAACAAACTTGGTAAACACCTATTAGAACATGTTTGATGCTAAATATCTTAGCCATAGCTCTTTGAGTTCTTTAAAAGAAGATTTTTTAAGTTTTTACTATATGCATATAGGGAAAATCAATGACCCCCCGGGGCAGGGCCAATTTTGACCCCAGGGCTTTTATTTGAACAAACTTGGTAGACACTTATTAGAACATGTTTCATGCTAAATATCTTAGCTCTAACTCTTTTGGTTCTTTAAAAGAAGATTTTTTAAGTTTTAACTATATGCATATAGGGAAATTCAATGACCCCCCGGGGCGGGGCCAATTTTGACCCCAGGACTTTTATTTGAACAAACTTGGTAGACACCCATTAGAACATATTTCATGCTAAATATCTTAGTCATAGCTCTTTGAGTTCTTTAAAAGAAGATTTTTTAAGTTTTTACTATATGCATATAGGGAAAATCAATGACCCCCCGGGGCGGGGCCAATTTTGACCCCAGGGCTTTTATTTGAACAAACTTGGTAGACACTCACAAGAAGATGTTTCATGCCAAATATCTAAGCTCTAGCTCTTATGGTTTTTTAGAAGAAGATATTTAAAGTGTTTTCTTTCGGTTGCCATGGCAACCAGAGTTCTGCATAGAATTAAATTCTTTGAACAATTTTTAAAGGTGACCACCAAAGGAACATTCCTGTGAAGTTTGGATGAAATTGGCTTTGTGGTTTATGAGGAAATGTCATTTAAAGTAAAAGTTTACGGACGGACGACGGACGGACACCGGACGAAAAGTGGTCACAAAAGCTCACCCTGTCACTTTGTGACAGGTGAGCTAAAAAGAAACATTCTATAATATTACTTTTATCATATACATTAGTAAAGGGGGTCTCCAGATTTTCACTAATCTTGTAACGTGCACGGGCTAGCTGTTATATATATAATTTTTCTGATGGCTACTTTGCCAGTTGATTGGTTACAAATGATTATAAAATGTTTTATTCAAACTTTGGAATCAAGTTTAATTATCTATTGTTAATAACAGTAACGTGCCTTTATAGTTGATGTGCTTTACTTGAACTTTATATAAAATAAGGGTGACACTTTTTAGGCTATTTAATATATATAGAAAAACCACTTGGATACCAAGTTTTCAATATTTAAGTAATAACAATTACACCTAACGCAATGTTAAATTGATATACTTCGTAAATAGTGCAAGATTCCAAGTAATAAATCTAAAATATTAATTAATTATTTCTGTGATGTTGACACTTCGGCAGCTGGGCAGAGACTGACTGTCCGCAGCTTTGAGCTCTATTTATACCCAATAATGTAGTTATATTTAATGATCGTTTACTGAAGTTGATGAAATCAAGCATCCAAGAGATATTGATAATGGGTCGAATATTGGTACGAATGGCATTGAGTTCGAATGATTTTAAGAACGAATTGTTCTGCTAGTTTACAAATAATAAAAATATGCCCGTTATATTAATTAATTGCTACGAATAAGTTGTTAAATCTAATCATTTAATTTTTATGTACTTTTTTACTTATTTATAAAAGATTAAACTATACAATTTAAACACAAGATTACATATTTGTTTACAATTAAACTTATCGGCAATTTAGGTATAAAACCACTAAATATCATTATAGAGTCTAGACAGAATAGAACAATCGTCACAATCTTATTAATTTAAAAAAGTATATTTCCTTACAATTTATGTATGGGCATCGTGCGATCATAAAAAAACATATTTTATTTCAAAACTCAATAATATTGACAAAACGAAACAGTAAAAAAAATGTGCGTGTTTGGATTTGAAGCACAGTATTTTAACAAAATTTTCCTAGCACGTGTACTATCACGGCTGTGGCGGCAACGCTATTGACAGGCGATTATTTTGACTTATATACAATAGTATTCAGTAATACTTGGGGAGAAAAAAGATCACTATTTATATTGCATTTTCATGCCTTATATTTAGTCAGGAACTTAGTTTCAAGGCATTCATTATAATTATTACCAACACTCTTTGAAACCATAGAAAAAAATTAATTCGTTTTTACGAAATATTATGACGTATTTACGAAATATTATTTCGTAATTACGAAATAACATTTCGTTTTTATGAATTAATATTTCGTTAAAACGAAATAATATTTCGTAATTACGAAATAATATTTCAAAAAAAAACGAATTAATATTTCGTAATTAAGAAATAATATTTCGTAATAACGAATTAATATTTCGTAATTACGAATTATTATTTCGTAAAAACGAATTAAGTTCCGGGAAAAAAAGTGGAAAATGTCACCTTAGGACCTCCGTACAAATTAACTCTAGTAATACAAAAGAACTTAATATGAACATTTTTTTTTTTATTTATCTCTCGTGGTGCCATGTGGGAAATAGACTGACGTAATTAACCGATGACTAGGATCCTGTTGGTCACATGTCAAAGAAAAATAATCCAGTTTCTCACCATTTCATGTCATGAAAAATGACTTTTTGATCAGTTTCAATTGAGTGCGGTATAAATTGAACATAAACAAGACACGAGAAGGGTGAATATTAGCAATATGAGAGCTTTGTCACAAGTATTCAATACAATAGTTGTAAAGAAGACTGGTGTGTGATGATTCATTTATATGACCCTGTAATGATGCAGTTATATTGGAGGATTCTGCCGATAGGATGGAAACAAACCACGCTTATTGCAGCATATATATGGCAACACTTCTATTTAATGCTGTATTTATCCCTTTTAATACTCTTCACCTTACAAAAAGAAAGTAATTGCTTTAAGCTTCTAATCTGAATGAACAATTTACAATAAGCTGTAGCTAGTTTGAAAATCTTTATGTTTCTCCTTCGAGACATAAATTTACCAAAGCAAACACCCCATCTTAAACAATTCTTTTTGTAATGTGTGTTCACATGAAATCTAAACATAACTTTGAACAGAAACAGCATTCTTATATCGCCTTCAGGTGATAAACGACACGCAATGTGCATCAAGTGGGACTTAAAATAAATGTTCTAAGGGATGTCTCATTTTTAATACGTGTTATGCACGATTTGTTTGTCACTAATTTTGAAAGTTCTTAAATGTAGTTCATTAAATTTGTTAATTATGATACAACTGGTTCACCTCTGGAGTTTACCTTCACTGATTAAAAAAGCCTTTCTAGGGTGTATAAATTATATTTATTTCTATTTTTATTCCTAGTCGTCTCCTATTACGTTTCCTTTGTCATGATTTTGTTGTACAGTGTTATATTGCCATATCTATATTCAAATGTTATATTGCCATATCTATATTCAAAATATTAAAAATATTATGGTACGTGCATTATGATTGATTTCAAAGAAGTTATACTCTCCACTGTTTATGTGAACAGCTGTCATTCAGTCAGAAATCAAAACATTAGTCTAAGACAAAATTGTTTATTTCAACTAAAAACAGTTCAAAAAGTAGTGATAGGTTGATCTCTTAAATGATTCCTTTTAGAGATATTAATCAAAATAAAATGGTCCCCTGTCCTTGTATTTCCGTTTGTAATACTCTAATAAGTAAAAAAGTTAAAACTAACATGGCAATTATATGTGTTTTGTAAGCATTGAAATAAGAATTACTTTGCGTATCATTTATCATGCGAAAAAAATTAAATACTATCAATGCCTCTTCGAATCATGTAAAACAAGAGCCGGTTGAACCGGGTGATGCTCCCCGAATAGGTTTTGGACACAGGAAGGTATACCTCTTGTAGTGTCAGAGTTATGTCACAGACAAAGTTCAAAGTGTAAAAACAACCCAAATGTTGTGCACGCAACATTGTATCAATATGGTGATCATTTCTGTGAAATAGTTGTAAAATCCGACTTCAAATAACGAAGTTATGGGCCGGACACGATTTTGCTGCAAGGTCATACTGTGACCTTGACCTTCAAGGTAGCGACCCAAATGTTGTGCACGCAACATTGTATCAATAAATATGGTGATCATTTCTGTGAAAAAGTTTTAAAATCCAACTTCAAATAACGAAGTTATGGGCCGGACACGATTTTGCTGCAAGGTCATGCTGTGACCTTGACCTTCAAGGTAGCTACCCAAATGCTGTGCGGGACACGTCGTCTCAATATGGTGATCATTTTTGTGAAATAGCTGTAAAATATGACTTCAAATAACAAAGTTATGGGCAGGACACGAATTCGGGACGCACGTACGTACGTACGGACGGACGGACGGACAACCCGACAACTATATGCTCCCCCGAAATTTTTCGGGGAGCATAAAAATTTCTATCATTAGCTTATTTTTTTTCCACAAATCATTTAATTATATCGTCACCGTAGTGCAATAACTGGTTAACTCCTATTTTTTAATGTGAAGGACTTAATCCGTTATTGCAATAAGGTGATCATATAGAATAAATTGATTCATTATTGTGCAGATAACCGACGTATATGAGACAAAGGTCAACAAGGAAAGGAAACGTTTAACCGGACGAATTGAAACGCTGCAAGCTCGGTTTGACTGAATCTGCTAATAGTACCGACTTAAGCAGCATTCAACATATTTTATTTAGAATTCATGAACATCAGCATAATTATGTGGTCATAAGGGCGATGCTTATTTGCCCTTCAATGTGACGCTTTTGTGCAATTATTAGATTGTATTCATGACAAACATCGCAATGGCAAGTATTCAATAATCGGATTAATAAACCTATTGTTTATCATGCAAAATAATCACATGATTCGTTTCTTATGTTCATATCTGACGGAAGAAACACCCTTTCTACCCATTATGTACACAAGCTTATTCATTCATGACTTTAATGCTTGAAAGTGATGTTAAAGAACACCTTGAAATTCCATATAGTTTGAAAACATCTTTATAATTTTATAACGTTGTTTTATATATTTATAAACATACTGAACAAAAAAAGAAACTTCCCCTATGTTTAAGCGGAGGTATAGTCTTATTTAAAAAAAATCAAAATGTCAAATGAGCTACATTTTTTTTTCTGTATGCAATAAAACAAACTTTAACTCGATTTTTACTCGTTTTGTAGAAGAAACCAGCGACAAGTAGGTTCGTGTATATTTCATGAAACCTTTCATTGAAATTTTATAGATTCATTTGAAAAAGAAAAATATGTTGTAAATATGCCTAGAATTCTGCAAAATTCACCCGAACGTGCGATTGACATGCTTAATGCTGGATTGACGATCAAAGCAGTCGCTGTGAATATCGGATGTTCTACTCGTGCTATTCGACACGTTGACGTATGACGCGTGGCCAATACCGCTATATTCGGAACACCCACCAGCGCAATCGCTTCCAAACTGCCACAGCTACTGCTGCTAGCATCCCTTGTACACATAGGTCCACACTCGCGCGCGGGTGGGCTACATGGATGTCAACCATACGTTTATTGTCTTTGAGGCGACATCGCCGCGTAAATTTTGTTATTTGGGCATGTATACACCAAAGCTGGCTTAGATGACAATGGAATAGCGTTCTTTTCTCAGACGAAGATTGCTATCCATCTAGCCGATGGCATGGCTCGAGTATACCGTAGGAGAAATGAAAGCTAGGCCGACTGCTGCTACATACTTGAACGAGTTCGTTTAAGGGGTGAGCTTCTGTCTTGGTCTGGGCAAGCATTGCACATGGCTCGTCGTTATCGAAGGAAATTTTAATGTCCAACGCTACCGAGATGTAATTCATGCGAGGCATGTTATACCACAGTTTCAAAGAATGCTAAAACCACTATTTAAAACATGATAATGCCACAAGCCATGCAGCAAGGGACGCAGTGAATTCTCTCAGAGCAAATAACATTGTAATGGCCTGCCAAAAGCCCTTGTCTTCATTCCATTGAACATCTTTGGGAAAATTTGGATCAGCGTGTTAGACGTCGCCCTATTTCATCGTCAAACGTTTTTCAGCTACGACAAGCTTTATATCAGGAATGGAACAACATTCCACAAGCCGAAATCAATACGCTGATTCGTTCTATGCGCCAACGATGCCAGGCAGTTCTTCATGCTGAAGGTGACCACCCGGTGTTCCTGATATTAATTTGTGATTTTTAAAGGCGACCACATTTTCATTTTAACTACCAGTTCACTACTTTTGGATAACCGTCAGCAATATTTTTTCCACAAAAAATGCAATAAAATACTCTTTTAATACACATAAAACGTTTTTAATATTTGTGTATATCTGCACTTAAATACAGGGGAAGAAATACAGGGGACGTTTTATTTAGTATATATCAGTCTAGACTCAATCTAAGTATGCAAATATACGTTTAGGTATAAAAGTATACAATACAAATACATGTATATATCCAACGTTATGTAACAACCATAAATGAATTAAGTATATCTTCTTTTGTTATTCGTGTATACGATAAATATTTTAATCAAGCTTAGATATTTAAAATTTAAATCCTCTTTTAGGTTTGTATTTTGTTTGTCTTTTTGTTGTTGGATCAGAGATTGGGTAATCAGTAGAAGCAATTGTTATAAAATATATTATATTTGTTGCCACTTTATTTGACATCGAGAAACAATGTCGTACACCATTAAACACGTAATGAAAGAATGAAAAACTATTTAGCAATAAACCATATTTCTAGACAATCATGTCTTCGAGAATCCCTCGTGGGCGATTGAAACTCAAAACCTAGCAATATCTATTACTCAATCTATCGAAAATGTGAATGGCACATTGCCTTTAATGTAACCTAAAATCATTAAAAGCTCTTGTTGTATCACCAGATATATGTTGATAACCTATGTATGGCATGGTTTAATTTGTGTGCACGCATGTGTATGCGTTTGTTAAGTGTATTCAGGATTCAATTAAACACAATTGTTGTCTTTCTAATGTTTATAAGAGCGGCCAATTTACTTGTAATACATGAAATCAATAACCCCGTCGGTATCAAAAATGAACGAAGTACTGGTGCAATGACCTTTTATGTCTTGTTCATAGAAAAAATGAAAATATGAACATAAGTATTAGAAAAATATACAAAATTATCATAGCATTGTTTTTATAGAATACCTGGTCCAGTTGTTGCTTTGCTAATCTTGTCATATAACGTTATTTCATTGCGTTTACAAAGAAGATGCTTACATGTTTCAATAACCTAATCGATATAAAAATAAACATAGTATTACGAGGACCTTTGACGTTGATAAAAAAGATTTGTTACCCGCTAATTTTTTTTTATTCGTTTGTTTGGTATTTTACGGCATGTCAACACATAACTGGCCAAATCGTGCCGAATGCTATAATAGGCTTACAATGTTATGTAATGTTTTGTAAATGACAATAAAAATGAGTCAATTAGATCTTAGAGCACAAGTTTATCTCTTTTAAATAATCAATGATTTTTTTTTGATGGAATTGTACTAAAGAGTTCTTTGAGTGAGTTTACATGATAAAATCTATTGCGGGCCTGTGAAAAATCATGACACTCAAGAAGAAAATGTTGACAGTAAAATTTTCATTACAAGCTACACAGAAAGGGGCATTGTCATTCGTGAGGAGATAAGAGTGAGTAAATTTAGTGTGTCCAATTCGGCATCGAATAAGAACTATTTGATCATGGCGATTTGACAGACATGGTGACACATCAAGAGATGGGTTTATATCGTGAAGTTTATTAAAAATGGCATTGTCCCAATTTGCTTCCCATTCAGATGATATGAGTTTGTTTATAGCAGGTCTAAAATCACAAGCAGGTAACAATAAGTCAGTTTGTTGAAATGTTAATGATTGTTTAGCTAAAGCATCTACTTTTGCATTTCCTTGTATACCTACATGA
Source organism: Ruditapes philippinarum (assembly GCF_026571515.1). Lineage (NCBI taxonomy): Eukaryota > Metazoa > Mollusca > Bivalvia > Venerida > Veneridae > Ruditapes > Ruditapes philippinarum. Next base: position 74,581 of record NW_026857660.1, read on the forward strand.
CTTGGGAATCCAATATAATTTAACAGATTTTGTTTTAAGTGCATCATGAAATCGTAAATGAAGTTTCTGAATTATTATATTGTCAGATTTTTTATTTAAATGGATATTAAAACAGAAAGCGTGTCAGAAAATATCAAAAAATTATCATGGGTATGCTGTACTATATATGACAATGCTAAATCTGTAGCTTTTGCTTCTGCGGTAAAAATTGATGCATTATCTGGTAACCTCATACTAGATGTAAAATTATTTCCAAACACAGCTGCACCTACTTTGCAACCTTCTTTTGAACCGTACGTACAAATATGTATAAAATCTTCATGTTCTTCCTTAATTTCTAGAAACTTCTCTTTGAAATGTTCAGGTTAATTTGATGACTTTTTTAAATTTGAAAGGTTAATATTTATTTTCGGGGAATTATAAGTCCAAGGTGGAACACCCTCCTCGCCATTTTGAAGGATACTGTCTGGATTAATTTTAAGTTTATCTAAAACATCTTTTAAACGAAGGCCTGATGGCTTAATTCCTTTGATTTGTTAACAAATTTTAGCAGTATAACTTTGATTGAAAATAATATTTTTAGCTGGAATTTGCTATTAGATGAAATTCTAGTTGCATATTGAAATGATAGCTTTTTTCGACGTAGTTGAAGTGACGGTTCCCCAACTTCCGCATATAGACTTTCTACAGATGAGGTGCGAAAAGCACCTAAAGCTAATCGTAAACCCTGTTGATGTATGGTATCTAGCATTTGAAGATATGAATTTCTTGCAGACCCATATACTACAGAACCATAGTCTGATTTTGATCGGATCAGACTTCTGTATAATTTCAGTAATGTGGAAGAATTTGATCCCAAATTTGTACTTGATAAAACCTTTAGTAAATTTGAAGCTTTTAAACATTTAGTTTTCAAATGTTTAATATGTGGTATAAAAGAAAGTTTTTTATCAAATATAATTCCTAAAAACTTAGCTTCATCAACTACTGGAATTTTAGAACCAGATATGTGAAGTTCAGGGTCATTATGATGTTTCCGTAATCGACAAAAATGAACACATTGAATTTTTGACTTTGAAAATTTAAAACCATTTTCTGTTGCCCACTTTTGAATTTTATCTAAATTTTGTTGAAGTTGCCTTTTATTGTTCTCATACTTTTTGACCCATAGCAGATAAGAAAATCGTCTACATATAGAGAACGATCTATGACTGGTGTAAGAGCACTAGCAATATTGTTTATTTTAAGGTCAAAACGTGATAATAACGTAACACCTGACAATAATCAACAATGTGTGCATCGAATACAAAATTGTACAGGGGTTTAAAGCTTATATCTAGAAGGAAGTATATTCTTTTTTGATGGTGAGTATAACGTGATATGCACCTGGAAATAAATAGTGTTCATTTATTTTTTCATGTGCACGCCACATCATAAATAATTCACCACCAAAAAAGTCCGTTTTTGTTGAGGGACACAAAAGGGTTTCAACTTTTCAAACAAATGGTTGATACTGCTCAACAGACTTTAATGATAGAACCAGTTATTGGTATATCAAATATGAAATACCTTACATCAGGACCCAATGATATTTAACATATTTATCAATATATTCCATAAACAAGTTTCTAGATTAAGAGCATTTGGTCAAGATAAGAAAAGACTAGAAACAATGGCGATCACACATAATTCCTGTCTAGTGCTTAACAGGGCTTGGAATCAAAACTGCGTCGTATCCTACAAAATATAAACAAACGCCGCCATCTTGGAGCGAAAAATGTATGTTTTTGTTTATAACTCTTTTTTTGAAATATCTGAAAACAATTCCCC
>NW_026857661.1:0-127882 GCF_026571515.1 Ruditapes philippinarum
TCTGACAGCTACTTTGTGCAGTGATGCAGAACATGCCAGTGATATGCACAACTAGGGATGGTAATGTGAAATTTCATCGAAATCCCACCAGCAGTTTGACCTTCGAAAGTCACAGGACATTTTTTTTCTATTAAAGCTCTGGTGGCCATTTTGTGCAGCAAAAAGGAACATGCTTGAGATATGCACAAGTGAGGATGGTCCTTTCATAATTCCTGTGAAGTTTCATTGAAATCCACCATTCAGATTGGCCTGTGAAAGCCGGACAAAATTTTCTATTTATAGCTCTGGTGGCCATTTTGTGCAGCTAAGCGGAACTTGCAGTGATATGCACAAGGGGTAGTTAAATGAACACTCCTGTAAAGTTTGGTTGAAATCACACCAGCAGCTTGAGTTGTAAAAGAAGAATGATTTTCTGCTTTGAAGAGACATCAATATCAATATGCTTTTAATTTAATAACTATATTTACACAAGGGTGATCAGTGATCAAATGTGTCACATCATGATAGCCTATTGCATGTTGCAGCTACTTAATATATTGCAGCAGATACAAAAGTCATTAACAGGGTAGAAAAGCATTTTTTATAAAAGGGCTATAAGTTGGACAATAATCCTTCAACTGGAAAACCTGTGTAATATGCACAAGTTTTTGAGCTTCCAATCAATGCTGTGAAGTTTCATTAAAATTGTATTAGTTGTTAATGAGTAGTAGTCCAGACAATTTTTAACAAGGAACATCGCAATGCGATGCAACCAGGTTTTCAGCAAAATATTTCACAGAAGCTTTGTCATGAAGGGGCATTTGTTTTTAATTGAACTTTTAGGAGGAATTATGGCTTTTTTAATATTCCTCAAACAAAAATGATTGAGAAATTTTATGTTGTCTATTCGCCTTTTTTTCCCAAATATTTTAGAAAGGTAAACAGTACTTTATTTTTGCTTAATTTTTGCATTTTTGCGTCTCTTGTCATTTTCTTTTGTCAACAATATTGGCGTGTGGTGTTTTGTGCGATATCAAGAAAAAGTATGTTCACAATTTTAAAAAAATACTTGAATGATGTCTTGGAAGAAACATGGGAATTTAGTGAGCGCCAGGGCACTTGATGACAAAGCTTCTGTGAAAGTTTGGTCAAAATCCATTGAGAAATGTAGGAGAAGTTGCGCACTGTAGAAATTGTTCACTATATATTCTGTATAAGGAAAAAATATACAAAGGGCCATAATTCGGTCAAATATTATCCAATCACAAAACCCCGACAATATGTGCCAGGCACTTGATAACAAAGCTTCTAAGAAAGTTTGGTCAAAATCCGTTGAGAAATGTAGGAGGAGTTGAGCACAGAAGAAATTGTTCTCTATATATTCTGTATAAGGAAAAAAATATACAAAGGGCCATAATTCTGTCAAATATTATCCAATCACAAAACCCCGACAATATGTGCCAGGCACTTGATAACAAAGCTTCTAAGAAAGTTTGGTCAAAATCCGTTGAGAAATGTAGGAGGAGTTGCGCACAGAAGAAATTGTTCACTATATATTCTATATAAGGAAAAAAAACAAAGGGCCATAATTAGGTCAAATATATACCAATTGCAAAACCCTGGCAATATGTGACAGGGCACTTGATGACAAAGCTTCTGAGAAAGTTTGGTCAAAATCCGTTGAGAAATGTAGGAGGAGTTGCGCACAGAAGAAATTGTTCACTATATATTTTATATAAGGAAAAAAAAACAAAGGGCCATTATTAGGTCAAATATTATCTAATCGCAAAACCCCGACAATATGCGCCAGGGCACTTGATGACAAAGCTTCTGTGAAAGTTTGGTCAAAATCCGTTGAGAAATGTAGGAGGAGTTGCGCACAGAAGAAATTGTTTACGCCCGCCCGCCGACATACCTCAATCTAATAACCAGTTTTTTCCTTCGGAAAACCTGGTTAATAAGTAACAAAGAAATCATACATTGCATAATACATGGATAATGGAAGTTAATAGCATCTTGGTATACGCTGTTTCAAGCTTAAGATAGAATTAACTTGGTCATGAGCACATACTTTTTCGATGTTGATATGCAAATTGGACATGCTAAACTTAAACTTTGCTATTGGAAGAGCTCTTTCAGAAATGAGGAAACTCTAAATAATCTATAATATCATCAATATGAAAAGTGTTTGTCTAGTGATCATTCTAAAGAAACAAAAAATCAAGTTAAAATCATGTAAACAGGATTTTCAATGTTAATGTCACTGTGACCTTGACCTTGGAGTCAGCCATGCGGAACATGCGTTCTGCACGTCATCTTGATGTGGTTAACATTTGTCTGAAGTTTCATCAAAATTCTTCAAAGGGTTGAAGAGTTACAGAGCAGACAGGATTTTCAATGTTAATGTCACTGTGACCTTGACCTTGGAGCCAGTCATGCGGAACATGCGTTCTGCACGTCATCTTGATGTGGTAAACATTTGTCTGAAGTTTCATCAAAATTCTTCAAAGGGTTGAAGAGTTACAGAGCGGACACAATTTCGTTTGACGCCCGCCCGCCCATCCGCCCATCCGCCCGCCATACCCCAATCTAATAACCAGGATTTTCAAAATTTTAAAAATAAAATCATTAGGGTTTTCTTAAATCATTAAGGGGCCATAACTCTTACAAAAATCATTTAAACAAAATTGTTGATGAGATGCACAACTAGACATGTTATTAATCATTCCTGTAAAATTTTGGATGAAATTGCACTCATAGTTTCTGAGGAGTAGTCCTAAAGTAGTAGCTTTTGTGTAGCTGGAATTACAAAAAACACACCTTTTTTATTGAAAGGCTATAACTCAGGCAAAAATCCTTCCACAGAAAAACCTTCGTAATATGCGCAAGTACTTGAGCTATAAAACAGTCCTGTATATTTTTTCTAGTATTAACATTTCACCAAACATCATATATCCTGTTTTCTCGTATTCTCGGGGTGTTAAGGACTAAACTTGGTTGCATAATATTTTTAAAAAACATTCTGTTACAGTATTTTTAGCCTGATACACAGAGAAATACCTTATTAACAAAATATAAAGAAAGAAAGATCGTAACTGTAAGCAAAACAAGAGATATTTCTGCTTGTTTATACTGACCTTCACCCTCTATGTGAAGCAGGTGCTTTCTTGTATTCTCGTGGAATTTGATTGGTTGTTAAGGCTAGTCGCTAAGTGATGATTTTATTCTACATACTAGTTCCAATCATTAGTGCCACACCTAATTAAGTGTTAAATGGCTTAAATCTGTAATTTTATTATGTTTTAATAACAGCTTGGCAGTCCATATCAAACTTTAAGGATTATATTGATGCCTCTTTGGTACCAAATGATTTTGATTGTTCCAAAAATAGTTTGAACTTAGTTTAGTGTTGTTATTCACATAATCTCTCTAATATATATTAAGTTTAGGTTTATTTATTAGTTACTTATTAGCTATATGAGCATTAAACAATGACAACTACTGTTTTCCATTGCAGTTGTCAAAAGTGAAATGTGTTTAGGACAAACAATGTTTCTTTATTGGTTTTTAATTGGAGTTCATATCTTTTTTATATTATCTATTTGTGGTACAAATATTTTGAGCTGTATTGTATAAATAGTAGTATGAGACCCTCATTTGAAGCGTCTTGTGTCAGAGACCCGCTACATGGAAAAAAACGAGAAAATTGAAGATTTTGGAGGGAAAATTGATAAATTTAATGTTTATTCTCTGGATTTTACGATTATTTTCAGTTATTTTGTTAAAATGCTCTGCTAAATAGACATGTTTTCGGATATCGATGGAAGTCGCGAGCGTTGCTTCCAATTTAAATATTCCACGAGAATACAAGAAACCCCGAGAATACGAGAAACAGGGATAGAATGAGCACTTTGATTGGTTTTAATCACCTAATGAAATCATGAGGCAATTTAGGCCATCCTTAAAAAATTGTTTGTTTGTAGTGCTCCAACCCTAAGTTCAAGAGGTGGGTAGGTAGGTAGGGGATTTTTTTTTAAATTGCAATTGTTACAAAATTTGAGAATACTGAGTATAGCAATACACAGTATATAGTCTGCCATGATATACTGAACATGTATTGAGACAAATTAAAATGTGTTTCTGTTGATATTTTCTTTGTTTAATATTTGAAATAATAACAGACATTCAAATGTGTTTTGTTGTTGTTAATTTATTTTATATTTTTCCAACTTTAAACAAAATAATTGAACTTGTTCCTTATTTATTGAAATTGGCAATGTGTGGAAAAAGGTGGCAATACCTGTAATAAAACAAGTGGTCTGAGAAAAATATATACAATATGATTACTTGATAGATCTAGCCCTTTGAGAAAATAAAACGAAATTTGTCTCAATACTAGTATTTCAGTGTTATTTGAAAATGCAATTTACACTACAAGTACAATATGGTTAAATATATCCAGTCTTGTAAAAAAAAAACCTACATGAGGGTACCATTTCCGTCCATTTTCACATTCATTTTTTTTAAACAAAATTGCAATTGTTTTTTCACTTTTATACCAAAAATAAATCAATTTTTTTCTGGTTAAATATGTTCACTCTAAAGTCTAAAGACCAAAACTTTATATTTGTAAAACTACCTTCATGAGGGTATCATTTCCATATACTGTACATATATAGGCAGCGTTTAGTGGAATGAACAGGAAAATCAGGTACAGCTTCACACAGTGTGTAAGAGATTCATCCAATCGGCAATTATTTTAGCAAATATCTTCAAAGGGATCAACTTTTATAAGATTTAAATGTTGATTAAATAACAAAAGAACAATTCATTCACATGTTTGGCGTTGAAACTGAGAATTTTTATGTCCTTTGCAAAATTTTAGGGTTTCTGGCGAATGTGAAAGCGCCAAGTTCAGGATAAAATTTTGACTAAATATCGATGAAAAGCGTGGGTTATTTTGGTTTTGAGATAACATTCTTTTACTTCTACATCTCAGTTCAAACTTTGTCTGAAAAGTTATTGGAGAAAGTTCTTTTTCACAGAATGGGTGCATCATGATCTAAAAAAAACAAGATTGCATTTGTGAAAAATGTTATGCCACCGCATTAATACAACACAAAATAGTAGTGTAGGGACAGATTTTTTGGTTCCTATACAATCGAAGATTGTCATAATGCATAGATCCCTGACCTATCTAATTCTTATTATCAGATTAGTGGTTAAATATATTGTTATTCAAATAAAAGATCAGAGTTGGAATATATCAATGCAGTTGAGTCTAGTGAATTTGGTGGTGAAGGTCATATTTCACACAGCCTTCATCAAAGGACAACACAGTAAGACACTTTGTCAAAATCTAGGTCAGCTGATATCAAAGTTCAATTTACATCTTAATCTGTGCACATGGTTCAAATTTCATAGCTTGTCAAAGGACAAGAAAGTAGGTCACATCATCAAAATCTAGGTCACCTGATATCAAAGTTCATTTTTACAACTAAAACTGTGCACATGGTCAAAATTTCATTGCTGTACATCAAAGGACAAGAAAGAAGGTCCCTGTCCCCTTCGGCAAGGCAGAAATTTGACCCAAGGGTTTAATTCAATACAATCTTGCTGTTAATCTGAACTAAAATTGAAAACATTTAAAACAATATTCAAGTTTTTTTTATAAGTGAGTGACAGTAACGAATTCATATCTTGTTGATTGATGCAGTCTTTTCTGAGAAATTGTTGTTGCTATTGATTCAGATGCTTTAAAATCAATTCATTAAGTTATTAAAAGGCTTGTTTCAGCAAAAAAGAAAGAAAATTTCAATAATTAATTGTCCTTCAATGTCAAGATCATTTATGAGTAACGGTTAAGATCTGTCTGGTATCCTAAAAAATGTTGTATTCTAGTTTGAAGACACTTGATTGAAAATTAATTTAGTTATAGCTATATTTTCGAAAAATCAGCAAAAAATAAGTTCAATTCAGATATTTAATCTTGAAGGTCAAGGTCATTTATGAAGGAAGGTCAACGTTAGTTTGGTGTACTTTAACGTCTAGTCTCTAAGCGTTGATGGACAATTATACAAAGACATAAAAAAAGTAATGACCAATGTTTTAAAATTTGCAGATGTCAAGAGCAATGTGCGAGGCAAAGCAACTGGTACTGGACTATAACGATAACTTTTATTTTCTTTGGAAAAAAATCCTAGCTATATACCAAAGGTTTTAATTGCTGTTGTTGTTTTATTTTTTGTTTTTTTTTTAATTTTTAATTTTTTTTTTTTAATTTTTATTTTTTTAATCAACATTTTATTTTTTCTTTTTTTTATTTTTTATTATTTTTTTTTTTTTTATTTTTATTTTACATCATCTGTTGAAAAAAAATCAGAAGCAAAGCTATAGAGTTTTGGGTTTTGTATTTAAATGTAAACTGTATAAACCACATTTTGAACACCGCTGATAGACGGATTCAATTCATCTATACAGTTTGTTTTTAAAACATTCTACAAAACATCTGCTTGGTTTCCAATTTCCTTCACTAAATGTCACCCCCGCTCCCACAGCAACAAGCAATTAAAAACTTAAGGAAGACAAGGTGATTTTTGCTATAAGTAGCGTAACTAAATTATTTTAAAACAGGTTGTCCTCAAATTTGAACACAACAATCTATTAGGATAGAACTTTAAGTTGACTAGACAGTCATTGACCTTCACTCATAAATGACCTTGACCTTGCTGGAGCTAAGAGATTCATAGACTCCAGTAATTCAAACCCATTTAGTCGCCTGTTACGATCACGCAGGGTTAAACGGTAGCTGCAATTCTGATGCCTCAAACTTCTGCAGAAATGCCATACTTGATAAATTTGTCATATATTATCAGAAAAACAATAAAAACCTTGATACAACCAAACAACATTTCATGTCAATATCTAAGCTGTAGCTTTCTCCAATTCAGAAAACATTTGTTTTAGTTTCTGTTTTTACAATGTGTACATAATAAGAATCAATTTTGACACCAGGGAAAAAATTTGAACAACTTTGGAAGAGGACCTATAGATGATATTATATAGCAAACATCAAAGCTCTGATATTATATAGCAAACATCAAAGCTCTATGCCCTGTATCTTGAGACAAACTATTATAAAAAGTATTTTTTTTACTTTAAGTACATAATGAAAATCAATGACCCCCGCGCGGAGCCAATTTTAACCCCAGGCTATAATTTGAACAATCTTGGTAGAGGTTCACTTCGCAAAGTCTCATGCCAAATATTTAACCTCTAGCCTTTGTCAATTCAATTAGACCTATAGATGATATACACCAAATATCAAACCTCTAAGCCTTGTACCTTCAGACAAGAAGATTTTTTACGTTTTTACTACATGTACATAGCGAAAATCAATGACCCTCGTGGGTGGGGCCAATTTTGACCACAGGGCTATAATTTGTACAATCTTGCTAGAGGTTCACTTTCACAATGTTTCATGCAAAATATATTACCTCTAGCCTTTGTCAATTTAAAGAAGATGATTTTTTAAGTTTTTACTTTATACATATAAGGAAAACCTATGACCCCTGGGGCGGGGCTAATTTTGACACTAGAGGCAAAGTTTAAACAACTTTGGTAGAGTACCTATAGACAATATCATATAACAAATATTAAAGCTTTAAGCCTTGAACCTTCAGACATTAAGATTTTTTGACATTTTACTATATTGAAAATCCATGGCCAATTTTGACCCCATGGCTATAATTTAAACAATCTTGGAAGAGGTTCACTACACAATGTTTCATGCAAAATATCTAACCTCTAGCATTTGTCAATTGCTAGAAGAATTTTTTTTTAAGTTTTTACTGTATACATATAAGGAAAACCTTTAGTGACATAAGACCCCCAGGGCGGGGATGATTTTGACATTTTAGGCAAAATTTGAACAACTTTGGTAGAGTATCTATAGATAATAACACATACCAAATATCAAACCTATAAGCCTTGTACCTGCAGACAAGAAGGTATTTACTAAGTTTTTACTATATGTACATATAGTGAAAATCAATGACCTCCGGGGCGGGGCCGATTTTGACCCAAGGGCTATAATTTGAACAACCTTGGTAGAGGTCTACCAGACAATGCCTAATGCGAAATATCTAAGCTCTAAGCCTTTTGGGTCTTTACAAGAAGATTTTTTGAATTATTCTTATAATTCCTTTTGGTTGCCATGGCAACCAGATTTCTGCATGGAATGAAATTTTTTGAACAACTTTGGAAGCCCTTCACTCAAGGATCAATCCTGCCAAGTTTGGTTGAAATTCGACAAGTGGTTTTTCACAAGAAAATTTTTTAAATTCACAATATAATCTATAGAACACACACACAAACACACGTGAATCGCTATATGCCACCCCATCGCAGAGGGTGCGGTGGCATAAAAAAAAATCATGGAAGATGTAACAAATTTTTAGAGTCGGGGCCATTTTCATGGGTGGGTCGGAGCACTACAAACAAACAATTTTTTATGGATGGCCTAATGAAATAGCTGTCCTGACACACTATTCGACTGAATATCGGCAAAAAATCCCACAGCTGATAAATGTTAATGGTTTGGCCGTGGGTATCTGACAATGTACATACCTGTTCTCCATAAGGAACTGTCAATGCATGAACCACTTCAACCACTGGTGGAGAGAAAATGACCTTGGGCATATACCCTCTTTAATCATATATTGTTACAAAGAACCTACAGCCCAACATTCATACCCACCCAAACCCAAACCCTTACCCTAAAAATCCCTGTTGAGCTTACAAAACAAAACACATTCCTGTCATAAAAGAATAACAATATAGAATATAAATAAGTATTTAAGTATAAACAGTATAAAATTCTTGCATAAAAGCTGACAACTGATATTTACATTAACAATGAAAACAAGAATCTGTGTTTGATAAACACCAATGCCCCCATGCTTACTGTTGTCAATAATTTAACTTTAGACAGTGAAGTAACTAATTTGTATGGAAGAAAACCAACCATGTGTAGAAATCTGTAATTGGCACCCTTGACCTTGACCAACTGACCCCTACCTCTATCAAAAGGAAGAATATCATGCAAGTTATTTTCCTACCAATATGAAATAAATCTGTCAATAAATAAAGGCTGTATGGGCAAAAGTGTAAAAAATCTATTTTTAGCACTGGTGACCTTGACCCAACTGACCCCTAACTCCATCCAAAGGAAGAATATCATGCAACTTATTTTCCTACCAAATAAATTATAAAATAAATCTGTCAATATATAAAGGCTGTATTGGCAAAAGTGTAAAAAATCTATTTTTAGCAGTTTTGACCTTTACCAAACTGACCCCTAACTCCATCCAAAGGAAGAATACCATGTAAGTTATTTCCTACCAATTATAATACAAATCTGTCAATAAATTAAGGCTGTATGAGCAAAAGTGTAAAAATCTATTTTTAGCACTGGTGACCTTGACCCAACTGACCCCTACCTCCATCCAAATGAGAATACCTCAATTTTATGTTCCTACAATATATACAACACATCTCTCTATAGAATAAGGTTAATACACCTGTAAAAGTGTAAAAAATCTTTTTTAGACATTGATGACCTTGACCCAAATGACCCCTTACTAAAGGAAAAGGAAGAGGACCTCCCTTGGTATGACTATTATAAACATGAAAGACATTTACTTAAAAATAAAGGCTGTATGAGCAGAAATGTTTAGAATTATTTTTTTACACAAAAGACCTTGACCTTGACCTAGAGATGCCTAACGCCTCAAAAAATTAGAGGACTGTTAAAGGTATCCACCTACCAAATATGAAAGATATCATTAAATAAATTAAGTAATTAGGTGAATTTTTTTGATAAATCCAACTTGGTGGATACAAGGCCCTCTTTTCAAAGTGATAAAAAGGGAAATTACTGGGAAAATGGATGGCACATTTATAAAAACTTGGCAATATCATGTACATTGTATTGATAAGTAAATGTGAAAATTATAAAGCCATTAGTTCAGATAGAACATAAGATATTTCCAACTTGCCGGTTTAGGTTAACCATTATTCATTTTCTAAGTGCTGAAAAGGGCCATAACTTGGTTCAAATGGAAGCCATAGTTATGTAACTTGCCCAGATCATATACTTTGTATGGATTTGTAAGTGTGTAAATATGAAGCCATTGGTACAGGTAGAACTTTAAAAAAATCCAACTTGCCTCTAAGGTTAACCTCGTACGGACAGACGGACGGACGGTTCAATTACTATATGCCCAGGGGCCTAAAACATGCCTTAAAAGATAAAATCATGCGGTTTGGTAATTTCATAAGTAAATCAACATAAGGCTCACCCATTTAAAACATTACAAAATAAGTGAAACAAGAGCATTATATGCCCAAAAGTGTTGCTTTTTTTAGTAATGATGAAGCATTTGTAAGACATTACATAAATTAAATAAAGTATTACCTTCTCCAAATAGCAATCCTCCTATAAAGATTGAATATTGTGGGCCAAATGGAACTTAAGTTATGCTCTGGAAATTGTTTTCATTTTTGAGGTAATAGCGACCTTGAACTTTGACCTTGTAACCTCAAAAGCAATAGGGGTGTTCTACCAAATATGAATAATCATGAAGTTTGAACACTATGGGCAAAATAGAAATTAAGTTATGTTCTGGAAACTGTTTTCAGTTTTAAAGTAATAGTGACCTTCACCTTTGACCTTGTGACCCCAAAATCAATAGGGGTCTTCTACCCAATATGGACAATCATCCTATGAAGTTTGAACACTGTGGGACAAACAGAACTTAAGTTATGCTCCGGAAGCTGTTTTCAGTTTAAAGATGATAGTGACCTTGTCCTTTGACCTTGTGACCCCAAAACCTCTAGTCTTCTAACCAATATGGACTATAATCCTATGAAGTTTGAATATTGAGGGCTAAAAGAAACTTAAGTTATGCTCCGGAAACCAAATTGCTAATGGACGGACAGACAGACGGATAGACAGACAGACAGATGCCATGGGGTATAACATACTAGAACTATAGCTGAATGCGATTCATACCCCCATGAATGTCCTTGACAGAAGACAACTTGGAAAGGTGGTTAAGGGAATAACTTTAGTGGCACAAATACATAAAGAAATTATCTCTGGTGAAAAAAAGACTACTTGTACAGGTAATAGTATAAATATATATTACCAAATCATGTTTGAAACAGTTACAAATAACCTTTCATTTTCCCAATGTACTAAACATTTTATAAGTCAATTTTTGACCTTCAAGTGTGGCCTTGACCTTAAGCTGGCACAAGGGTAAGATGGGTTCTGCACATTGCCCAGTTTGAAGAAAATCCTTCCATTAGTATAGAATATATAGAGCAGACATGACATATTGTCTAGTATTGATTGTATGTAAATTTAAAGACTACAAAATGGGCAAAACTTTGTCAAAATGCAATACAGAGTAATGAAACTTGACCTGCATATCTTATTTGTGACACCTCATATATATTTTAAGTTTCAAGCAAATACCTTTTCTAGTTTCAGAAATATTCAAATACATGTTACAATTTAAGAATATTTTCCAAGTCAATTTTTGACCTTCAAGTGTGACCTTGACCTTAAGCAGGCATAAGGGTGACATGGATTCTGCACATCCCCTTGTTGAGGTGAACATTTGAGTCAAGATTGAAGAAAATCCTTCAAATAGTGTAGGGCTTAAAGAGTGGACACGACATACTGTCTAATATTTCATTGTTTGATATTTGACCTTCAATTGTGACCCTGACCCACAGCTGACACATGGGCAACATGGGTTCTGCACATCCCCTTGTTGAGGTGAACATTTGAGCCAAGTTTGAAGAAAATCCTTCAATTAGTGTAGGACTTACAGAGTGGACACGACATAGTGTTTAATATTTCATTGTTTGATATTTGACCTTCATTTGAGACCTTGACCTTGAGCTGACACATGGGCGACATGGGTTCTGCACATCCCCTTGTTGAGGTGAACATTTGAGCCAAGTTTGAAGAAAATCCTTCAATTGGTATAGGATCTATAGAGGGGACACGAAAATGGAGACGGATGGAGAAACAGACCGACAGACGCAGCAAAGTGAAACCAATATAGCCCGCCCCCTTCCCCCTCTACAATTTGTGGTGGGAGTATAAATATGCCCGAAATTCATTCAGGTATATAAAAACGTAAAATTGCCCAATCAAATGTCTTCTTTTATGCAAGAATAGAGCCAATGCACTTTTCTCATGCATTAACATTTGCAGAAGCAGAAGCCCTAAGACTTTTTTAAATCTCCTTGCTCGGGCTTTAAATGCTACTTCATGCTCCTACAGATATTAATGCAGGATGAAAGGTGCATTAACCCTTTAATAAACATTATAGCCCAGGCCTCGACAAATCCACTCGCCTGCTCCAATTTCTAGTGAAAGTTAGAGTCAAAAGATTTTATGTCAATTAAGATTTTCGGTAAAAAAATCAAACTGCAGACGCTATTTCAATCATAATACTGTCAAATGAAAACCAAAAATTGACCTTATGACTAGGTATAAAACATTTATAATGAATCAATTCATTAACAACATTAGCATTCGACAATGTTTTATACTTGGCCAAGAGGCGAGTGTGCACCTGTTAAATAAGTTTTCGGTTATGTTGAAGATTAACCCTTTCACTGCCATTATGAGGGACGGCATATGCCATCCCTATTATTTTCGGCGTATTTGCCATATGGACAGCTTTTGCTGTTTCTATAATAATAATAATAATTATAATAATTATAATAAATATATAGATAATTATATATCGACAATAATTATTATATACTAGCAGACTTGGAAACATATATAACTAGAACTATTGCTGAATGCGATTCATACCCCCACCAATGTCCTTGACAAAAGACAACTTCAACCTTCAAGTGTGGCCTTGAAGCTGGCACAAGGGTTAGATGGGTTATGCACATTGCCCAGTTGGGATGAACATTTGAGTAAAGTTTGAAGAAAATCCTTCCATAAGTATAGAATTTATAGAGCGGACACGACATATTGTCTAGTATTGATTGTATGTAAATTTAAAGACTAAAAAAAGGGCAAAACTTTGTCAAAATGCAATACAGAGTTATGAAACTTGACCTGCATATCTTATTTGTGACACCTCATATATCTTTAAATTCAAGCAAATACCTGTGCTAGTTGGTACATGTTAAAATTTAAGAACATTTTCTAAGTCAATTTTTGACCTTCAAGTGTGACCTTGACCTTAAGCCAGCACAAAGGTAACATAGATTCTTCACATAACCTTATTGAGGTGAACATTTGAGTAAAGTTTGAAGAAAATTCTTCCATAAATATATGATTTATAGAGCAGACACAACATATTGTCTAATATTTGATTGTATGTAAATTTGAAGACTTAAAAAGGGGCATACCTTTGTTATAATGCATTATAGAGTTATGAAAATTGACCTGCTTTTTTAAATTGTGACACTTCATATATATTTTAAGTTTCAAGCAAATACATTTCTGAGTTTCAGAAATATTCAAATACATGTTAAAATTTAAGAATATTTTCTAAGTCAATTTTGACCTTCAAGTGTGACCTTGACCTTAAACCAGGGTAACATGGGTTCTGCACATGACCTTGTTGAAGTGAACATTTGAGCCAAGATTGAAGAAAATCTTTCAATTAGTGTAGGACTTACAAAGCGGACACGACATACTGTCTAATATTTTATTGTTTGATATTTGACCTTCAATTTTGACCTTGACCTTAAGCTGACACATGGGCAACATGAGTTCTGCACATTCCCTTGTTGAGGTGAACATCTGAGCCAAGATTGAAGAAAATCTTTCAATTAGTGTAGGACTTACAGAGCTGACACAACAATACTGTCTAATATTTGATTGTTTGATACTTGACCTTCAATTGTGACCCTGACCTTGAGCTGACACATGGGCAACATGGGTTCTGCACATCCCCTTGTTGAGGTGAACATTTGAGCCATGTTTGAAGAAAATCTTTCAATTAGTGTAGGACTTACAGAGCGGACAAGACATACTGTCTTATATTTGATTGTTTGATATGATTGTAGAAAATCCTTCAATTGGTATAGGAACAGACCGACAGACGCGACAAAGCAAATCCATTATACCCCCCCCCCCCTTCCTAAATTTTGTACTTGGGTATAATTATTATAATACTAATAACAAATAATAATAATTATATAAATTATTAATAAAATTTTTTTTTAGAAAACCTTCTGGCGAATAGGTGATCAATAAAAAAATATTCCTCCGGCAGCAAAAGGGTTAAAATTATAGATCTATCAAAAGAATGAATAAGCAAATGGATAAAGGTGATTATATCAATATAGACTGGTGGATAGTAAATTTGAGTCTTACGTTTGATTTTTACAAATTTTGTCCGTCAAAATGCAGGGCGAGTAAATTTCAAGGGTCACTTTCCCAGTAGGGCAAGTGAGCCTAGAAAAATTCATCGAGGCCTGTAGCCACCAACAAGCAGCGACCACACTCGACTTTTTCTAAATTTACATCTTTTACTATAATAGTCAAGGACAAGGCCATCATGTAAATTTTTTAATTTGTTCAATAATGAACACAAGAGCGATCAGTGATCACATGTGTCGCCTCATGATGGCCAATTTCATGTTGGGACAAGTTTTGTGACAGACGGACAGACAGTGCAGAACTAGACTTGGTACTGATCATTCCTGTAAAGTTTGGATGAAATTGCACCAGTCGTTTGAGGAGTAGTCCGGACAAGCTTTTGTGTATCTGGCAACACACAGAAAAAAACACCTTTTTATCAAAGGGCCATAACTCAGCCAAAAATCATTCAACCGGAAAACATGTGCAATATGCGCAAGGACTTGAGCTACAGATCAATCCTGTAAAGTTTCATTGAAATTGCATTAGTGGTATAAGAGAAGTAGTCCGGACAAACTTTAAAAATAAAAATTATTAAAGGGCCATAACTCTGACAAAAATCATTGAACCGGAAAATGCTGACAATATGCACAACTAGACTTGGTACTGATCATTCCTGTAAAGTTTGGATGAAATTGCACAAGTAATTTATGAGGAGAAGTCCGGACAAGCTTTTGTGTATCTGGCAACACACAGAAAAAAAACACCTTTTTATCAAAGGGCCATAACTCGGCTAAAAATCATTCAACTGGAAAACCCGTGCAATATGCGCAAGGACTTGAGCTACAGATCAATCCTGTAAAGTTTCATTGAAATTGCATTAGTGGTATAAGATAAGTAGTCCGGACAAACTTTGAAAATAAAAATTATTGAAGGGCCATAACTCTGACAAAAATCATTGAACCGGAAAATGCTGACAATATGCACAACTAGACTTGGTACTGATCATTCCTGTAAAGTTTGGATGAAATTGCACAAGTAGTTTATGAGGAGTAGTCCGGACAAGCTTTTGTGTATCTGGCAACACACAGAAAAAAACACCTTTTTATCAAAGGGCCATAACTCGGCCAAAAATCATTCAACCGGAAAACCTGTGCAATATGTGCAAGGACTTGAGCTACAGATCAATCCTGTAAAGTTTCATTGAAATTGCATTAGTGGTATAAGAGAAGTAGTCCAGACAAACTTTGAAAATAAAAATTATTAAAGGGCCATAACTCTGACAAAAATCATTGAACCGGAAAATGCTGACAATATGCACAACTAGACTTGGTACTGATCATTCCTGTAAAGTTTGGATGAAATTGCACAAGTAGTTTATGAGGTGTAGTCCGGACAAGCTTTGTGACTGACAGACAGACGACAGAGAAGTGATCCCTATATGTCGCCACTACTCCGTAGAGGAGACACAAAACTCTGTAACTAAACTAGAAATGTGTACATAGGACACAAGTGCCCCAACATGCCACTGTTTTGTCAATCTTATGACTCTAGGTCAATTATTTTTTGGACTTCATGTGCCACAAGTTGAAAACTAAAAATCTTTTACTAAGTAAAGGGCAAGAACTTTACAAATACTGAATAAATCCACAAGCAAACCCCAAGGTGCATAAGTACACATGCTGACCAACATTCTTGTAAACTTTCAGGCCTACAAGTCAAATACTTTTTGAGTTAAGCATAAACAAGTTGAAAATTGCAAATTTATACTATTAAAAGTCAAGGGCAATAACTCTAACAAAACTGGAAAAAAATCAAGGTGCATAGCTTCAAAGAGATGTTGATCATTATTCCGGTAATTTAGTGATGTTGATCATTATTCCTATAAAGTTTGTTGATTTTAACTCAAGCACTCAAGGAACAAATAACACAACATAATGAAACAATTTTTACTAAGTCATGGGAAATAACTCTACAAAGACTGGATAAATTCACAAGCAAAACCCAAGGTGCACAACTGCATATGCTGAGCAACCTTCTTAAAGGTTTAATGACTCTATGTCTAATCTATTTTGAGTTACATGCGACACAAGTTGAAAATTGCAAAAAAAATCTATGTCAAGGGCAATAACTCTAAAAGTACTAAATAATACCAGACAAAAATACCCAGGTGCATAACTTCATATGCAGATAAACATTCCTGTAAAGTTTCATGATTCCATGTCAAATCCTTTTTGAGTTACATGCGACACAAGTTGAAAATTGCAAAATTTTACTAAGTCAAGGGCAATAACTCTAAAATACTTTATAAATCCAGACGAAAATACCCAGGTGCACATCTTCACATGCTGATCAACATTCTTGTAAAGTTTCATGACTCTAGGTCAAATACTTTTTGAGTTACTTGCAACACAAGTTGAAAATTGCATATTTTTACTAAGTCAAGGGCAATAACTATAAAAATACTACATAAATCCAGACGAAAATACCCAGGTGCACAACTACACATGCTGATCAACATTCCTATAAAGTTTCATGACTCTAGGCCAAACACTTTTTGAGTTACGTGCGGTGCGACACAAGTTGAAATTTGCAAATTTTTCTTAAGTCAAGGGCAATAACTCTAAAAATACTGAATAAATCCAGACAAAAATACCCACAACATGCTGATCAACATTCCTGTAAAATTTCACGACTCTAGGTCAAATCTTTTTTGAGTTACATGCAACACAAGTTAAAAATTGCAAAATTTTACTAAGTCAAGGGCAATAACTCTAAAATTACTTTATAAATACACACGAAAATACCCAGGTGGACAACTACACATGCTGATAAACATTCCTATTAAGTTTCATGACTCTAGGTCAAACACTTTTCGAGCTATGTGCGACACAAGAGAATGGATGGACGGAAGGCAGACGGACCAGGGTAAATCTAAATGCCCGCCACTAAAGTGGGGGCACAATAACAAATTAATGATAATTAATTTTAGCAAATTTGAACTTGACAGTAATCGGAATGACAAAGGGTCCAACAATGACAGCCTGACTGTAGCAAAAGCTCAAAAAAAATTCTTAAAATTTTTTGAGCAAATAAAATTTGTGTGAAAAACTCATTTTAGTTTGGTCTCTAATTATCACTCATTACAGCTTAAATGAAAAAAAAAATACAGTTTTTTGGATTGGAATGACAAGAGAGACTTGTCTTATAATGCTGCCAGTTTACTGTACATCAGTACCTTCTGACAATATACTGTTAGCTTTTTGTAATTTTATTTAGATGAATATTTCATTGACAGACCTTCAATTAGAATTATAAAGAAGTTAAAAGTTAATACCAATTTTTTAGAAACTATATAAATGATCCTTATAAAAACGTTTAAGTAAGAAATAAAAAGCACGAACCTTTCAAAACAGTTTTACGCTGAACACATGTAACTCAAGTTCTGTACAGGAGTAGCTCAATCTTGCTGTCTTACTTTAACTGTATCTGAAATTAATTAAAATTTGAAAGCTATTAATTAACTAGCTAACTTCAACTACAAAATCAGGGACATAGTTTGTATTGATGTCTAAATTTAACAAAAACAGATAACAAGAGCCACCGCCAGGCTGGGGCAACGCTCGACTTTTTTTACTTTATCTAAAAGCAAACAAAGAAATGTTTAAACAAAATCTTAACGTTTCCTTTTTATAAAATTAATCGGTCTGTCTTGTCACATTAGTTTTGTCTCTATATTTTAAATAGAAACACGCAATTCAATAAATAGAAAATTCTATAAATAGATACACATGGTGGAGTCACATGGTGACACGTGGTAATGTCACGTGGTTGACACTTGGTGTCACGTGGTGGTGTCACGTGGTGGTGTCACATGGTGGTGTCACATGGTGGTGTCACATGGTGGTGTCACGTGGTGGTGTCACGTGGTGAAGTCACCTAGTAGAGTCATGTGGTGAAGCCACATGGTTGTGTCATGTGGTGGTGTCATGTGGTGGTGTCATGTGGTGGTAAAGTCATGTGGTGGAGTCATGTGGTAAAGCCACTTGGTAGAGTCACGAGGTAGAGTCATGTGGTAGTGTCACATGGTGGAGTCTCGTGGTGGAGTCACGTAATGAAGTCACGTGGTGGTGTCATGTGGCGAAGTCAGTCACATGGCAAAGTCATATGGTGGAGTCATGTGGCCAAGTCACGTGGTGGAGTCACCTGATGAAGACAAGTGGTGGTTTCACGTGGTGGTGTCAATGGTGTTGGAGTCATGTGGTGGAGCACGTGGCGAGTCACATGGTAGGGTCACGTGGTGAAGTAATATGGTGGTGTCACGTGGTGGTGTCATGTGGCGAAGTCAGTCACATGGCAAAGTCAAGTGGTAGAGTCACATGTCGAAGTCACGTGGTGGACTCACCTGGTGGAGTCACGTGAGGAAGTCATGTGGTGGTTTCACGTGGTGGTGTCACATGGTGGAGTCATGTGGTGGTGTCACATGGTGGACTTACCTAGTGGAGTCACATGATGAAGTCAGGTGGTGGTGTCACGTGGTGGAATCACGTGGTGGAGTCACATGGTGGAGTCAAGTGGTGAAGTCATGTGGCGAAGTCACGTGGTGGTGTCATGTAGTGGAGTCACGTGGTGATGTCACGTGTGCAGGTCATGTGGTGGAGTGACATGGTGGTGTCACGTGGTGGAGGCACGTGATGAAGTCATGTGGTGGTGTCACGTGGTGGAGTCACATGATATGTTCTGTTATAATATGAAGTTGATCCCTTCAATAATAGGAAAGTTACAACCAGTTACAGACAAAGTCAAGGTCATTAATGAGTGAAGGTCAAGGTCTGTCTGGTTATTTCTAAGGGTTATCCTTGAAGATTATTATGTTAAAGTTTGAAGACAATCCATTCAAAAATAACAAGGTTACAGCTAATAATAGCCAAAAAAACTAGAACTATCACTAAATGTGATTAATACCTAGGAAATGAGGATGTTACTAGTAACAAAATACCTTGTAAAAGAATTGAAATATAGAGTAATGGTTGTGTAAAATTAAATATAGTTGTGGTTCTTGTATGTTGCATTTCCTTTCAATGTGGTTGGCCATTGATGAAGTTTTATTGAAGTTATGCTCTGGACAAGTAGTCTAGTAAAAATAAAATATGACCCAGAACTAATTGCAAAAGTTTTGAATCTTTGTTCATTGAATAGGTCTGGTATATATATATGTCAGAAAAAAAGTTGCACATATAACTCTGTGCACAACTTTTTTTACAAGCGTTCAAAGTTCACGAATTTTAACTTTATATCTTAAGACCCGTACTGTACACCATACACGCAATTTTTTTCCTATGACGTAACAATTTTACGTAGGCAGGCGCGTCATTGAAAACTTGTCATATGATTTCGTGAAACTTCCGTCGAAAAACAAATCATTTTTCATCAACAATAGCGTTTGAATGGCAAAGGTAAGTTTGTTTTGTGTATTTTACATTTACTTTTATCATTTATGCCTTTTTACTTTCACAATAAGTGCCATAGTAAAATATAACAACGATTTTATGTTAAATATTTTTGGAAATAAACAGCAAACCAAGATCACCGGTAAATGTTAGTATTTGATTTTATTCTATTCCTAAAATAAACAATATATATATATTTATAAGAAGACGGTGTTAATAAGACATATTTAATATATAAACTTTGTATTTTCGACATTATATTGTTACTTTGAAATGGACAAATTTCACGATTTTTTAATCTACGGAAGACACAAGGAACATCGCAATGCGATGCAACCAGGTTTTCAGCAAAATATTTCACAGAAGCTTTGTCATGAAGGGGCATTTGTTTTTAATTGAACTTTTAGGAGGAATTATGGCTTTTTTAATATTCCTCAAACAAAAATGATTGAGAAATTTTATGTTGTCTATTCGCCTTTTTTTCCCAAATGTTTTAGAAAGGTAAACAGTACTTTATTTTTGCTTAATTTTTGCATTTTTGCGTCTCTTGTCATTTTCTTTTGTCAACAATATTGGCGTGTGGTGTTTTTGTGCGATATCAAGAAAAGTATGTTCACAATTTTAAAAAAATACTTGAATGATGTCTTGGAAGAAAACATGGGAATTTAGTGAGCGCCTGAGGCACTTGATGACAAAGCTTCTGTGAAAGTTTGGTCAAAATCCATTAAGAAATGTAGGAGAAGTTGCGCACTGTAGAAATTGTTCACTATATATTCTGTATAAGGAAAAAATATACAAAGGGCCATTAATTCGGTCAAATATTATCCAATCACAAAACCCCCGACAATATGTGCCAGGCACTTGATAACAAAGCTTCTAAGAAAGTTTGGTCAAAATCCGTTGAGAAATGTAGGAGGAGTTGAGCACAGAAGAAATTGTTCTCTTTATATTCTGTATAAGGAAAAAATATACAAAGGGCCATAATGCGGTCAAATATTATCCAATCACAAAACCCCGACAATATGTGCCAGGCACTTGATAACAAAGCTTCTAAGAAAGTTTGGTCAAAATCCGTTGAGAAATGTAGGAGGAGTTGCGCACAGAAGAAATTGTTCACGATATATTCTATATAAGGAAAAAAACAAAGGGCCATAATTAGGTCAAATATATACCAATTGCAAAACCCTGGCAATATGTGTCAGGGCACTTGATGACAAAGCTTCTGAGAAAGTTTGGTCAAATCCGTTGAGAAATGTAGGAGGAGTTGCGCACAGAAGAAATTGTTCACTATATATTTTTATATAAGGAAAAAAAACAAAGGGCCATAATTAGGTCAAATATTATCTAATCGCAAAACCCCGACAATATGCGCCAGGGCACTTGATGACAAAGCTTCTGTGAAAGTTTGGTCAAAATCCGTTGAGAAATGTAGGAGGAGTTGCGCACAGAAGAAATTGTTTACGCCGCCCGCCGCCCGTCCGCCCATCCGCCCGCCCGCCCGCCGACATACCTCAATCTAATAACCAGTTTTTTCCTTCGGAAAACCTGGTTAAAAACGGGACATAATTTACGTCGTGAATATGCATTTTTTTTATTATTACAAGGTATTTTTATTGTATATATAACAATATTCAGATTTATGTATAAATTTATATGTAGATTTATAATTTTTGCATAAC
The DNA here is from genome assembly GCF_026571515.1 of Ruditapes philippinarum. NCBI lineage: Eukaryota > Metazoa > Mollusca > Bivalvia > Venerida > Veneridae > Ruditapes > Ruditapes philippinarum. The sequence continues at coordinate 21,522 of NW_026857661.1, forward strand.
TAAACATGTAAATGTACATAAATAAATAAATACTTAATTTCAGACATTGACAGGACATTCATGATTTACACACCAACGCTCACATGATGATTATCTAATGTTCAGCTCTCTCTTGTATCAAGGTGATATTATCTATGCACAATTTCTATCTATAACATATGTACGATGTTTGTTTAAACTTGTTCTTTTTTAATATGCTTTTATTTGAAATGAACCACACCAGTAGCAAAATTTGTAAAATCGCTCCCGAGCTTTCATACTACATGATTACCCGGAACATACAATACATTCATTATATGTTCACCTTCCTCGGTCTGTTGTGATTGTATAACTTACTGATTTAATATTTTAAAAATGCAAAGTATAACATAGTACGGATATTTTTTTGTTATTGCCTTCATTTAACACCTACGGAAAGTAATGCCAAATATTCGCATCGTCGTTTACCATTGGCCAAATGGTGTCACGCTTTAGCAACCAAAGTGGAAAAGTAAAATGAACGATTATGTCATTTCGCGTATCGGTTCATGCAAAATATACTTGTTTCTTTTAAATACAAAGTTAATATGCTGATATAAATATATCGCTAAATTCATACATGATTTCTCACAGAATATGTCTTTTATTTCTCTAGATAATATAAGCGACATTACCAAACCATGCTGATGGAACGAACAACGATATGAAGGGCGTTGTATTTCGGTATGTTTATACTGACTACGGTAAATTAATTTATAAAAACTCATGACAATTTCTCTGTAAATAATTTAATATACACATGCTTGCCATTAAGTTTTCATACAAAGGTTCATTGTGTGTTAATCGAAGGGAAATAACATAGGCTATTTAAGGTACGCTGAAATAAATACACATTTTACACTGAATATTTCATTTTTTTCAGAAACCTGTTGTGCATTTCTGATTCCGGCATCTACAAGTAGATATCAACATGGCAAAGTCAAGTATATTTTGTCTTAACAAATGATGGTTTATACATTAATTCATCATGTTACGATAATGTGCCGAAAATGGTCTGAATACTAAGAAAATCAATGCACAAACATATACATTAAAATAAATATTTCATAAACTATATATATTCATATTTTGCACTACATAATACTATTGTAACAGCAAAATAATGCATATACAAAAGAATAATGTATACAGATATGTAAATTTAAAATATGCTTTCAGATACTACGACGTGTGTATTTTGTGCGCATGATGGGTCCCAAATTGTCACTCTCAGAGAGAAGGGAAGCTACAGAACAAACCATGCCAGCGATCTGATGAATTCAAGTATACAAACAAGTCCAACCAAGGCTGTAGTCGGGATTTTATTCACAATAGAAACATTTGAAATAGTTCCAATGTTAAGTGTAACCAAGTTCAAAGGCCTTTAAGATCAAAGTTTAATTGCTAATTCTGTGGTAAGCTTGCTGAAGTTGCATCTGGTAAACGTAGTTTAGATGATTATCCTGTAAGAAGTTTTGATTTTCAGGAATCAATACAACTCAAATGTTCTGAGAGAAACGATTTGTGGCGTGTGAAGGAAAAGATGACTTGGTATCCTTAAAAGAAACAGTTTCATCTATTTTACATATGGGGATGGGAACTTCTTGAAGGACGTCTTGTACCCACAAAATCTACACAACCCGCTGCTCTAGATTTTCTTTTAATTATTATCAGATGCTATTGCAAAAGAATTGCGACTCTAAGAGATGTACCTGTCGCAAACATGATCTCGAATGTTCGGTTGGATGTGGAGAATGTCATGGTATTAGCTGTTCAAACTGTCGGTCAGTTTCAGATATTGACTTTGCAGACATGGAAGACTAGATCTTGTTTTGACACAATGCTCTTAGAACTTAGTTATCAATTTTTACCTGTTTTGTATTGAAATGTATTCATAGTTTGTCTTGTTATTATTGGCAATGTACATGCATCTGGCATCTTGTTTGTACACAAGCAATAGGGGTTTCACTTTAAGTTGTTCATATAAAACTTTGCAGACAAATATGTTCTGTATATTGAACAGTCTCATATCCTCGTGAAGTTAATATATGTAGCTTGTAATAAAAACAAAAGATTTATAATAATACACTGTTCAGGGCCAAAAAACCTTCTTTGTAGAGGCCGAATATAGGCTGCTTCCCCAACCAAACTAGCCACTTTTCCCCCCAGTTTAGTCCTCAAATTTACCCAGTCTTTTGAAATTTCCCATAGAATTTGGAACAAAATTAAATGATGGTGTTGAATTAAGGTCTTTCACTGCCTTAGTAGTATTTCCCAGTGCTTTTTGCTTTTCTATTTTGAAGAACTTGTTAAAAGTTTGTGTTAAATTTGAGACCCCTTTTCCGAAAGTATGCCAAAATCACGCATATTTTCCCCAAGAAAAAGGCTGAGGCCCCTTCCCCAAAAGTAGTGTTTTAGCCCTGCTGTTTGCTTGCCATATGAAGTAGTTATTTAGTATGGTAATTATATTCTTTTATCCAGAGTAAAATTATACAAAAATTTGTGCACAACATTTTACATTGGTGTTTATCACAGAACAACTAACTTGTGCTAGCACCAAATTATGCGCTTTAACTTAAATGTAGTAAAATGTTAGAAACAATCTAACTCTAAACGTACGTACAATGCATACTTATCAATGCTTTCTTATATTTGCTTGTGTTGCGTCAAAATGTATTTTCCTCTAATTGTCAATGTCAAAGTTTATCTACTGTAAATAGAAATGTATTACTATACTGTCTGAAATAGAACGATAATTTCAAATTTATAGAATTAGTATCATATGATGTACACTGTTATGTGTTAGTACAATAACCCTACCATATACTTAGAGTGATTTTAGTGTACATATCGATGTGACAAACATGTAGTTCTTGTGAATGAACTAGCCTGTATATACAGATTCTTTATATTAATGCATTGGTGCTTGCCAAATTAGGTAGCTCTTCGATAAATTAGCAATATAGTTTTATCCCTCGTGTAATCTCAAATTTCAACAAATGACACTTAAAAATGTATATACTACAATTTCTTCATGGTATTTATCATCTGTAGTTTTGGTAATTGTTACTCGCTCTAAATTATACTTACTTGTTGTTGTACTTTTTTTACTTGAAACAAACAAATTATTCAAAATGCGTTAGATGTTCAGAATGTTAGCTAAACAAAAGTGTACCTGAATTATTCAACATTTATCTAAAATACATATGAGCCGCGTCACGACAAAACCAACATAGTGTGTTTGCGACCAGCATGGATCCAGACCAGCCTGCGCATCCGCGCAGTCTGATCAGGATCAATGCTGTTCGCTTACCAACCCTATTACAAGAAGAGAAACTGATAGCGAACAGCATGGATCCTGATCAGACTGCGCGGATGCGCAGGCTGGTCTGGATCCATGCTGGTCGCAGTAGTTTACAAAGTATTTTTTCATGCATAAATATGTCATTATGTTTTGTTTTTACTGTATATATGCATGTTATGGATGATTTGCTGCTTATATATCGAAATTTGACTGGTTAAAATTTTTAACATAAAGTGGGTGGGGTAATTTGACCCCACTTTGTCATAAAATTGCCTATGAAAAATGTTTTTTAATGTTAAATACATATATTTTTGTATCAACATGTGACAGAAATTTGTTTGTATGAAGTTTGCATGTAATAAATATGTTTAACTTATATATGGAAGTGTTTTTTTAGTATCATCGGATAATAATAAATTACACCGATTTCATAACTGAAATTTTAAGGTGTCAACTTGAAAGCTAGAAATATCACACTTCCCCTTCAGCAAAAGAGTGCAACTTTTTTCCTAATATCAAGCAGATATGGTACCATCATAAAATACCAAAACAAAAACTTTTGCAATTAGTTCTAGGTTAGCTTGATTTTCGGGCTAATTTGACTGGACTAAAGGAAAAGTATCAAAGGGCAGTAACTCTGTATTTTGTCAAAATGGAGTTATGGCTCTTGTGCACTGCACATCCTTTTAATGTCCTTGACAACTGTATGACAACTGTATGAAGGTGTATTGAATTCCAAACAGTAGTTTTCAAATTATGCTCTGGACAAAGAAAAGTAACAAAGGGCAATAACTCTGTAATTAGTCAAGATGGAGTTATGGTTCTTGTGCACTGCACTTCCTCTCAATGTGCTTGACCATTGTATGAAGTTATATTGAATTCCAACCATTAGTCTTCAAGTTATGCTCCAGACAAAAAAAGCAATGGAAAAGTAACAAAGGGCAATAACTCTGTAATTAGTCAATATGGAGTTATGGTTCTTGTGCACTGCACTTCCCCATATTGTGCTTGACCATTGCATTAAGTTGTTTTGAATTCCAACCAGTAGTTTTCATGTCATGCTCTGGACAAAGAAAAGTAACAAAGGGCAATAACTCTGTAATTAGTCAAGATGGAGTTATGGTTCTTGTGCACTGCACTTCCTCTCAATGTGCTTGACCATTGTATGAAGTTATATTGAATTCCAACCATTAGTCTTCAAGTTATGCTCCAGACAAAAAAAGCAATGGAAAAGTAACAAAGGGCAATAACTCTATAATTAGTCAAGATGGATTTATGGTTCTAATGCACTGCACTTCCCCATATTGTGCTTGACCTTTGCATTAAGTTGTTTTGAATTCCAACCAGTAGTTTTCATGTCATGCTCTGGACAAGGAAAAGTAACAAAGGGCAGTAACTCTGTAATAAGTCAAGATGGAGTTATTCTTAAGCACTGCACTTCCTCTCAATGTGCTTGACCATTGTATGAAGTTATAATGAATTCCAACAATTAGTCTTCAAGTTATGGTCCAGACAAAAGAAAGCAATGGAAAAGTAACAAAGGGCAATAACTCTGTAATTACTTTAGATAGAGTTATGGTTCTTGTGCACTGCACTTCTCCTTATTGTGTTTGACAATTGTATGAAGTTGTTTTTAATTCCAACCAGTAGTTTTCAAGTTATGCCCCGGACAAGGAAAAGTAACAAAGGGCAATTACTCTGTAATTAGTAAAGATAGAGTTATTGGTCTTGTGCACTGCACTTCCTCTCAATGTGCATGACCATTGTATGTAGTTATATTGAATTCCAACCATTAGTCTTCAAGTTATTATGCTCCGGACAAGGAAAATGCAACGGACGTCTGGACCGACCGACCGACCAACCGACCACCGGGTAACTCCTATATACCCCCCAAAACTTGGTTTTTGGGGGTATAATAATAAAAAGAGCACAGCTAGGCGGAGCATTTTATGCCAAAAAGTGTACTGTTTTTCTTTAAGAAGAACCTTCATATACATTGTATATACAGTTGCTGTTTCCAAAGCACCAACATCAAGTTGTTATCTTGTAAGTAAAAATGCTACAACAGATGGACAGAAAGATTCCAGTGGTATAACATAATAACAAGAAACATGGCAATGCCATGAAACCAGGTTTTCAATTATCACCATAGTAGATAAATATGTTGTATTTGAAATACAAATACAAGCAACAAACAATGTAACTATGTGCAATGTAAAACATGAATAATGTAGGAGGAATTGCGCACAGAAGAAGTGTTCACTATATATATTCTGTATAAGGAAAAAAAACAAAGGGCCATAATTAGGTAAAAAATTATCCAATCACAAAACCCTGACAATATGTGCTAGGGCACTTGATGACAAAGCTTCTGTGAAAGTTTGAACAAAATCCGTTGAGAAATGTAGGAAGAGTTCAGCACAGAAGAATTTGTTCAATTCTGTATAAGGAAAAAAAACAAAGGGCCATAATAAGGTCAAATATTATCCAATCACAAAACCCCGACAATATGCGCCAGGGCACTTGATGACAAAGCTTCTGTGAAAGTTTGGTCAAAATCCGTTGAGAAATGTAGGAGAAGTTGCGCACTGTAGAAATTGTTCACTATATGATTCTATATAAGGAAAAAAATCAAAGGGCCATAATTAGGTCAAATATTATCTAATCGCAAAACCCAGACAATATGCGCCAGGGCACTTGATGACAAAGCTTCTGTGAAAGTTTGGTCAAAATCCGTTGAGAAATGTAGGAGGAGTTGCGCACAGAAGAAATTGTTCACTATATATTCTATATAATGAAAAAAAACAAAGGGCCATAATTAGGTCAAATATATACCAATTGCAAAACCCTGGCAATATGTGTAAGGGCACTTGATGACAAAGATTCTGAGAAAGTTTGGTCAAAATCCGTTGAGAAATGTAGGAGAAGTTGCGCACTGTAGAAATTGTTCACTATATGATTCTATATAAGGAAAAAAATCAAAGGGCCATAATTAGGTCAAATATTATCTAATCGCAAAACCCCGACAATATGCGCCAGGGCACTTGATGACAAAGCTTCTGTGAAAGTTTGGTCAAAATCCGTTGAGAAATGTAGGAGGAGTTGCGCACAGAAGAAATTGTTCACTATATATTCTATATAATGAAAAAAAACAAAGGGCCATAATTAGGTCAAATATATACCAATTGCAAAACCCTGGCAATATGTGTCAGGGCACTTGATGACAAAGCTTCTGAGAAAGTTTGGTCAAAATCCGTTGAGAAATGTAAGAGGAGTTGGGCACTGTAGAAATTGTTCACTATATAATCTATATAAGGAAAAAAAACAAAGGGCCATAATTAGGTCAAATATTATCTAATCGCAAAACCCCGACAATATGCGCAAGGGCACTTGATGACAAAGCTTCTGTGAAAGTTTGGTCAAAATCCGTTAAGAAATGTAGGAGGAGTTGCGCACAGAAGAAATTGTTCACTATATATTCTATATAATGAAAAAAAAACAAAGGGCCATAATTAGGTCAAATATATACCAATTGCAAAACCCTGACAATATGTGTCAGGGCACTTAATGACAAAGCTTCTGAGAAAGTTTGTTCAAAATCGGTTGAGAAATGTAGGAGGAGTTGCGCACAGAAGAAATTGTTCACTATATATTCTATATAAGGAAAAAAAACAAAGGGCCATAATTAGGTCAAATATTATCTAATCGCAAAACCCCGACAATATGCGCCAGGGCACTTGATGACAAAGCTTCTGTGAAAGTTTGGTCAAAATCCGTTGAGAAATGTAGGAGGAGTTGCGCACAGAAGAAATTGTTTACGCCCGCCCGCCCGCCGACATACCTCAATCTTATAACCAGTTTTTTCCTTCGCAAAACCTGGTTAAAAACAAGAGCACCGCTAGGCAGAGCATTATATGCCCGAAAGTTTGTTTTTTTTAGTGAGGATGAAGCATTTATTAGACATGGGAATTAGCTGTTCATCCTATAAAATTTTACAGATGTAGGTTGATTAATACTTAAGTTATTAATAAAGACCTAAACCTTTGACCTTGTGACCCTAAAATCAATAGTGGTCATCTACCTTATTTGGACAATCATCCTAAGGAGTTTGAATATTGTGGGCCAAATGGAACTTTAGTTATGCTCAGGAAACTGTTTTAAATTTTAAGGTAATAGTGACCTTGACCTTTGACCCCAAAATCAACAGGGGTCTTCTACCTAATATGGACAATAATCCTATGAAGTTTAAATATTGTGGGCCAAATGGAACTTAAGTTATGCTCCGGAAACTGTTTTCAGTATCAAGGTAATAGTGACCTTGACCTTTGACCTTGTGACTCCAAAATCAATAAGGGTCTTCTACCCAATATGGATAATAATCCTATGAAGTTTGAACATTGTGGGTCACATGGAACTAAAATGATGCTCCAGAATCTGTTTTCTGTATCAAGGTAATAGTGACCTTGACCTTTGACATTTAGATCCCAAAATCAATAGGGGTCTTCTACCCAATATGGACAATCATCCTATGAAGTTTGAACATTGTTGGCCAAATGGAACTTAAGTTATGCTCCGGAAACTATTTTCAGTTTTAAGGTAATAGTGACCTTGACCTTTGACCCCAAAATCAATAGGGGCCTTCTACCCAATATGGACAATCATCCTATGAAGTTTGAACATTGTGGGCCAAATGGAACTAAATTTATGCTCCGGAAACCAAATTGCTAACAGACAAATTGCTAACGGGGGTAAACTGTTTTCAGTATCAAGGTAATAGTGACATTGACCTTTGATCTTTTGACTTCAAAATCAATAGGGGTCTTCTACCCAATATGGACAATCATCCTATGAAGTTTGAACATTGTGGGCCAAATGGTACTTAAGTTATGCTCAGGAAACCAAATTGCTTACGAACAAATTGCTAACGGACGGACAGACGGACACCAGGGGGTATAACATAATATAACAAATATTTAAGGGCATATAATTAATGTACTCAATATAAGTGATCATCCTATATGAAGTTTGACAGTTGTTAAACTATTCACAACATTAAAGTCTGGTGGCAAATTTGTGCAGCAAAGTAGAACATGCTGGCGATATGCACAACTACAGATGGTACTGATCACTCCTGTAAAGTTTGGTTGAAATCCCACCAGGAGTTTGACCTGTAAAGGCCGCACAAGCTTAATGTAGACAGACGGGCAACTGGATGGATGGACGGAGGATAGTTAAGGCAAAACCAATATGTCTCCCAAAAAATGCACTTTTCTTTTGTAATTTTTTTTGTTATAACAGGTTTAAGAGACCTATGACCTTCTAACCTAACAGGGATGGGTACCATCCTTTAAAATGTAACTAGAAGTAAAAAAAACCCACAAGTAACATTGACTAAGCAACCAGTTTAAACTCCCCAGCAGGGCTTATGCTGCTGATTGTTCCAAGGTGGTGCCCCTCTGTGTTCCTCAGATGTATGACTTATTTGTTTCACACTACTATTATGAGGACACTTTTTTGTCTCTTCTTGTTGTTTTCTTGTCTATGGTAAGTATCTTTCCTTTGCCCCAAGTTTTAATTCATTTTAATTTTGCCACCCCCCTTTCCCTCCCGACCTTCAGTCCCCTTCCTCTACATCCCTTTATTGTAGGCCTATTAATTAAATCATCTGTTTAATTTCCTTTTCAGGGTCTTTTATTCCCTATTATGTATTATTAAGGTACTCACCCCTTCTGAGGTTTTCCTTGTGCTCTGGTCTGTTTTTTTGGGGGGCATCCTGCTGGGCTCCATGTGGGTGGTCCTGTGTTAACGGGTTGTGTTGGCTTCCTTCCTTGTTGATCTTGTTTATCTGATAATGTGGAAAACGAATGATTTGAAAAAATTTTGTACAACCTATAGTTAATGTTCCAACTGTGTATAAAGAATTATCTCAATTATCTCAAGCCTACTTTAATATACTTTTAAATTTGATTATTATATCTCATTCCTAACTATTGTCCCATCTCTAACTTATTTCCAACTAAAGTACAGTGACCCTTGACCCCATGGGGTCCAAGTACCATCCAAACCTAGCTTTCCACAAAAAATTGATCAATAAGTTTGATATAGTAACTCATTCTTAACTTCTTTTATTCATATTGTCTGGAAACTATTTTTCAATTTTTAGTAACGGTGACATTGACCCCAGAGCGTCCAAAGTCCATACTAGTCATGATCTTCATATTAATTTGTTTAATATACAAAGAAAGATTATCATATCTCATTCCAAACACTTGTTATTGTCAAAACAAGATTGTATTTGAGAAAAATGCTATGCCCCCACATTAATACAACACTAAATAGAAGTGTAGGAACATATTTTTTTTTGTTTCTATTCAATTAAAGATTGTCATAATGCATAGATCCCTGACCTATCTAATTCTTATTATCAGATTAGTGGTTAAATCTTTTGTTACTTTAATCCAATAAAAGATCAGAGTAGGAAATTATCAATGCAGTTGAGTCTAGTGAATTTGGTGGTGAAGGTCATTTCACACAGCCTAAATTTCATGACTTCATCAAAGGACAACACAGTAAGACACTTTGTCAAAATCTAGGTCAGCTGATATCAAAGTTCACTTTACATCTTAATCTGTGCACATGGTTCAAATTTCAAAGCTGTACATCAAAGGACAAGAAAGTAGGTCACATCATCAAAATCTAGATCACCTGATATCAAAGTTTCAAGTCAAATATCTAAGCTGTAGCTTTCTCCCATTCAGAAAACATTTGTTTTATTTTCTGTTATTTTACTATGTGTACATAATGAGAATCACTGCCCCTGGGCAGGGCCAATTTTGATACCAGGGGAAAAATTTGAACAACTTTGGTAGAGGACCTACAGATGATATTATATAGTAAACATCAAAGCTCTATGCCTTGTACCTTCAGACAAAAATATTTTTTATTTTGTTTTACTATATGTACATAATGACAAGAAACATGGCAATGCCACGAAACCAGGTTTTCAATTATCACCATTGTAGATAAATATGTTGTAGTTGAAATACAAATACAAGAAACAAATTGTATGTATGTGCAATGTAAATCATGAATAATGTAGGAGGAATTGCACACAGAAGAAGAATTCACTATATATTCTGAAAAAAACAAAGGACCATAATAAAGTAAAAAATTATCCAATCACAAAACCCCGACAATATGCGCCAGGGCACTTGATGACAAAGCTTCTGTGAAAGTTTGAACAAAATCCATTCAGAAATGTAGGAGGAGTTGCACACAGAAGAAATTGTTCACTATATATTCTATATAAGGAAAAAAAACAAAGGGCCATAATTAGGTCAAATATTATCTAATCACAAAACCCTGACAATATGCCCCAGGGCACTTGATAACAAAGCTTCTGTGAAAGTTTGAACAAAATCCATTCAGAAATGTAGGAGGAGTTGCACACAGAAGAAATTGTTCACTATATATTCTATATAAGGAAAGAAACAAAGGGCCATAATTAGGTCAAATATTATCAAATCACAAAACCCTGACAATATGCCCAAGGACACTTGATAACAAAGCTTCTGTGAAAGTTTGAACAGAATCCTTTGAGAAATGTAGGACGAGTTGCACACAGAAGAAATTGTTCACTATATATTCTATATAAGAAAAACAAACAAAGGGCCATAATTAGGTCAAATATTATCAAATCACAAAACCCTGACAATATGCCCAAGGGCACTTGATAACAAAGCTTCTGTGAAAGTTTGAACAAAATCCTTTGAGAAATGTAGGACGAGTTGCACACAGAAGAAATTGTTCACTATATATTCTATATAAGAAAAACAAAGGGCCATAATTAAGTCAAACATTATCCAATCACAAAACCTTGACAAAATGGGCCAGGGCACTTGATGAGCACTTGATGACAAAGGTTCTGTGAAAGTTTGGTCAAAATCTGTTGTGAAATGTAGGAGGAGTTGCTTACAGAAGAAATTGTTCACTATATATCCTGTATAAGGAAAAAACAAAGGGCCATAATTAGGTTAAATATTATCCAATCACAAAACCCCGACAACATGCGCCAGGGCACTTGATGACAAGGTTCTGTGAAAGTTTGGTCAAAATCTGTTGAGAAATGTAGGAGGAGTTGTGCACAGAAGAAATTGTTTAAGCCCCCCCGTCGGCCTTCCCGCCCATCGGCCCACCTACATACCTCAATCTAATAACCAATTTTTCCTTCGGAAAACCTGGTTTGGTCAAAATCTGTTGAGAAATGTAAGAGGAGTTGCGCACAGAAGAAATTGTTTATGCCCGCCCGTCCCTCCGTCTGCCCGCCCATCGACATTATACCTCAATCTAATAACCTTCGGAAAACCTGGTTAAAAATCAATGACCCCCGGGGCGGAACCAATTTTGACCCCAGGGCTATAATTTGAACAATCTTGGTAGAGGTTCACTTCGCAAAGTCTCATGCCATATATTTAACCTCTTGCCTTTGTCAATTCAGAGAAGAAGATTTTTCAAGTTTTCACTTTATACATATAAGGAAAACTATCGCCTCTGGGGCAGGGCAGGCAATTTTAACACTAGGGGCATAATTAAAACAACATTAGTAGAGGACCCATAGATGATATTATACACCAAATATCAAAGCTCTAAGCCTTGTACTTTCAGACAATAAGATTTTTTAATTTTTTACTATATGTACATAGTGAAAATCAATGGACCCCTGGGGTAGGGCCAAATTGACCCCAGGGCTATAATTTGTACAATCTTGCTAGAGGTTCACTACACAATGTTTCATGCAAAATATCTTAACTCTAGCCTTTGTAAATATAGAGAAGATGATTTTTTAAGTTATTACTATATACATAATATAAGGAAAAACTATGGCCCTTAAGGCAGGGCATATATTGACAACTAGAGGCAAAATTTGAACATCTTTGGTAGAGTACCTATAGATGATATCATTAACAAATATTAAAGCTCTAAGCCTTGTTAACCTTCAGACAATAAGATTTTTTGTTTTTTTACTATATGTATATATTGAAAATCAATGACCCCGGGGCGGGGGCAATTTGGACCCCAGGGCTATGATTTGAACAATCTTGCTAGGGGTTCACTACACAATGTTTCATGCCAAATATCTAACCTCAAGCATTTGTCAATTTCTAGAAGACTTTTTTTTAAAGTTTTTACTATAAGTTTTTACTATATAAGGAAAACCAATGACCTCCGGGTGGGGCCGATTTTGACCCCAGGGCTATAATTTAAACAATCTGGGTAGCCGCAGATTTGGTTGATCGAGGGCCCTGTGACCCCAGGACAATCTTGGTAGAGGTCTACCAGACAATGCCTTATGCAAAATATCTAAACTCTAAGCCTTTTGAGTCTTTACAAGAAGGTATTTTAAGTTTTTGCTATATGTAAATATAGTGAAAATCAATAACCCCCGGGGCGGGCGGAGCCAATTTTGAACGCAGGCTATAATTTGAACAATCTTGGTAGAGGTCTACCAGACAATGCCTTATGCAAAATATCTAAGCTCTAGGCCTTTTGGGTCTTTACAAGAATTTTTTTTAAATTTATTCTTATAATTCCTTTTGGTTGCCATGGCAACCAGATTTCTGCATGGAATGAAATTCTTTAAACAACTTTGGAAGACCTTCACCCAAGGATCAATCCTGCCAAGTTTCTAGTCAAATTCTAGTAATAGTCTGGAAACAATTTTTCTCTTTTTACAGTAACCTTGACCTTGATCCAAGGGGGTCCAAAAGCAATCATAACCTAGGACTTCATATAAGCTTATAAGCATATAACACCAAATTTGTCAAATACCTCATACAAAACTCAAGTTATTGTCTGAAAACCATTTTATTTTTTTTAGTTACACTGACCTTGACCCAACCAAGGGGTCCAAAAGAAATACCAACAGGGTCTCCTTATCATCTTGCTATATACCAAGTTTTATTACAATATCTCATTCCAAATTCTTGAAGTCATAGTCCAGAAAACATTTTTCTATTTTAAGTAACAGTGGCCTTGACCCCAGTTGGCCAAAAAGCTATTCAAACCTCGTCCTCATATAATGTGGGTTAATATCAAGTTTGATTACAAAACCTCATTCCAAACTCTAGTTATTGTCCAAAAACCGTTATTTTTATTTTTAGTAACAGTTAACTTGATCTCAGGATGGTCCAACAGCAATACCAACCAGGGTTTTCACATAAGGTTGCTATATACCAAGTTTAATAAAAATACCTCATTCCAAATTAGTCATTGTCCGGAAACCATGAAGGAGACCTACCAACCGACCTGCAACGAACGGACCAAAAAGCTGACCTTTAATTAGACCTTTACATTTAAGACCCGATTCAAGTTGTCGCCCTTGAATGACGTCATTGGGGGATACAGTGGACATTGCCAATACAATTAAGTATATTAATAAAGGGATACAATGATCGTAATCCTTTCTCTTGTAAGATTGGCAGATTGAAATTGCCAAAACTTTGTGTAATTAATACTTAGATATTATATAACAAGAACTGTCAGAGGACAGTAACGCTTGTTTATTTGAAAGTTGTCACAAGTGTGTTTCATTGAGTATAATAATGCTTCCCTATATGAATCCATAAAATTGTCCGAAAAGGTACAAAGGCTTGTTATTAAGAGTAAAGTAAATCACTGCTTTATAAATATGAATGCATAAAATTTTCCCAAAACAGGCACAAACCCTTCAGTAGTTATGGAGATACAAGCTTACAAGCAAAACCTTTACCAATAGTTTCTTAGCCGAAAAAGGGGCATAATTATGAAATAAACAAATCAAGAGTTATGGTACTTGTGCCAATCATATAAAATTATTACAGAGAACAAGTGTGTGAAGTTTCAATTCATTCCCTTCAGTAGTTATGGAGATACTGCTTACATCAAGGATTTCTAAGTTGAAAAAGGGGCATTATGCAAAAAAAGTAATCCAGAGTTATTGGACTTGAGCCAATCATATTAGATAATCACAGAAAACAAGTGTGTAACTTTTCAATCCATTCCCTTGGTAGTTATGGAGATCCCAGCTTACACGCAAAAACTAAACCAGGAATTTCTAAGTCGAAAAAGGGGCATAATTCTGCAAAAAAACAAATCAGTTATTGGACTTGTGCCAATCATGTAAGATAATCACAGAGAACAAGTGTGTGAAGTTTCAATCATTTCCCTTCTGTAGTTATGGAGATACTTGCTTACAAGCAAAAACTTAACCAGAGGGACGCCAACAAATGTGTGACTGCATTAGCTTGATTTTCTGTGAATTGTCGAGCTAAAAAGGATGGTCAAATGAATAAGATAATATTATTGTTCACCATAATAATGTTAACGATTTGTTTTAATACTAGACCATATGGATGGGTAACTTACTGATCAAACTTACCATTTTCGTTTGATTCTAAATAATGAAAATTGTCACACCTTGTTTTACCAGGCAATTAAATCTTACTAACTTGATAATACCAGATATCTATGTCTCCGCTAAATTACAGTACCCAAGAGATATTTTGAGTTTCAAAAATGTAAGTATTCTGTAGTTTTGACAAACGGCTGTGTAATAATTAATTGCAAGATACTGGTTGATTAAAAATTACTTTGATTTAAGCATTACTAAGACAATGAAAAACAATAATATAAATCTATACAATTTCAAAAAAATGTTCAGGCTTAACTAGAACTGCTACTGTCATGGCGTGAATACCCCCGCATACAAATTTGTCTGAATCAACAGTAGTCATTTACAGCTAAAAGACAACCTCCCGACCAAAGCTGAGGGATGTAAGCCACCAGTGCAGTGCATTGCTAAGTTATGTATTCTACATGTTTTTAGTGGAAAAGATCAAAGTGACCTTTACCTTTGATCTACTGACCTCAAAACTGAAACTGCCACTGAATTACTTCAATAACCCCTCCCCCACCCCCCATTCATGCAGCCTTGCCTGGAGGTGTTTTATGATGAATATATGAGACCATTTGAGCAGACACTTTTTGAACTGCACTTCTACCCAATGAGAACTATCTACCTACAAAGTTAAATGTTGATATCTGTTACAATTTTAAAGTTATGTCCCAAAGTTCAACGTGTAAGCAACAACTCTAAAATTAAGCAAAGACAGAGTTATGGTTCTTTTGCACTGCACTTCTACCAAATGAGATCTATCTACCTACAAAGTTTTATGATGATATTTTTACAGTTTTAAAGTTATGTCCCACACAAAGTTCAGTATTTAAATGAACAAAGGGCAATTACTCCAAAATTGAAAAAAGAAAGCCATTGGCCCCAATGCGCTCACCTGAGTACTAAATGCAATTGATATACAAAACAGGGCTGAAAATTAGCGGTCGCCCAGTCGCCCACGGCGACTTAATTTGTAATTGGGCCACCAAAAATTTCAAAATAGTCGTCCAGTCGGCGACTATAAAAATCGGCCGTAGATTAAATTAATATCCGCCATTAAATCAACTCATGTGAAAAATCAAAGGAGCAAATTGGCTCCAAAATTATTAAATTGGCTCAAGAAAATCACGATTGGCAGTATTACTTTTGGAATCTCCAGTCTAAATTTAGCATTTGCTATTTTAAGAATGGAAAAGTACACATTTGGTTTTCCATTTTCAATTTCCGCTTTACTGCTTCTTATCTCAAAACACAGCGACACAGTCTACTTCTTGTGGGTCATTGACTGGTTTATATTTTTATCTCCCCTTCTGTATTAAATATCGATATGAAAAGTAACACAGTCTAATACACTGGCCCTCGCCGTTTGTTTACATCAGCTGATAAATATGAGACTAATTGTCATGAACATACCTGGCAGTTTGTTGAATATGCATTGGAAAATTGGGTCTAAATATTTAATATGAAACTATAAGTAGCGGCATCCCAAGATTATCGCTAATCAAATCTGAAGTTTGGGTATGAAATAGCGACAAATTATGTTCTGCAGTTGACAACTTGACCTGTTGACGGTAAGTTTGCATTCAGTAAATCTTATCGTTGTTGATAAACAGATCAAAAGAAAATATTGGTTAAGAGTAATGGTTGTTTTTTTATATGTTTTTTTTTTCTTTTTTTTCTTCGGGGGAGGGGGTTGATTGCCAGTATTTTCATAAAGCCTCAGCTTTCACATGTATAAATAGCATGTTATCCTAACGCATCGAGTCCACAACGCCGCTTCAACGAACCGTAAAAAACATGACCAAACCATGCGCGCGACCATGTCAACCCCAGAAATCATAGTTTTCCTGGCGTCGTTGAATAGTCCACACGTGTTACGCTTACTTTCGTTTTCTTATGCAGTTTTTGAGGGTTTGTTTTGTTTTTACAGCTCTCGGCTTTTTGTTTGTCGGTAAGTTTGTGAATTGACGTGAAATTATTTTGTTATTTTTATTTCTTATACAGTATTTTTGGCTCTGTCTAGGACGTTGTCCAGACTTTGTTGTTTTTTCAATATGAGCCAGTCCGAAGACGATGTCTCGGTAAATAGGAATTTATCTGTTCAGAATGAAGATGTGTTACATCTTTCTGATGAGAGTCCAGAGTTTTCTGGATTTTCGGAGGACGATGTCCCCGTTAAGAATAAGAGCCGTGGTAAAGGGCCTGGCAGAATTAAAAGTTCAGTGTCAAAAGTTGGTCAAGAGGTCGCGAAAACTGGTAAAAAATCGACCAATGTGGATAAATCTAAGACAACAAAGACCTCTGTTAGTGATAAAAAGGGGACAAAATCAAGGAACGCTAACAAAAGTTTGATTGATTTAAATAAATTATCCTCTGATGATTTAGAGTTGTTACGTAGTAAATTGGGGCTTCCTGCTCCACAGGTTTCTAACACTTTTTCTATGGAACAAAGTGATATGGAAAATGAGTATGTTGATTTGGCCCGAGCACCTAATATGCAAATTGAAGTTGAAAATGATTTTTTAGATAGCGATGACAGTATTGGCCACAGACCTGCAAGGCATGCTAGAAGTCGAGATATGACTAAAAGGCTGATTGATTCAATGTTTGGAGAGGACGATGTGTCCCATGTTAGTGATGATGAAGATTGGGGCTTGCCTAAAATTAAGCAGAGAAATAAAGGTGAGGCAATTTCTTCCTCCTTAGCTAAACTCATTAATACTGCCTGCACCGCACTTTGTGACAGTGATGAACTTTGTGATAAATATCCTGTACCAGCTAACTGTGAGAAGTTGAATCCTCCAATGGTGAACATGGAAATTTGGAAGGTTATGGATAAACGTTCTCGGTCTCATGACCGTCTATTTCAGGATATTCAGTCGTTGTTAGCAGCTGGTATGGTGCCCATTATTAAGCTGGCTAAGATTTTGAAGACCTCTATTTCTGCTAAACCACAGGCTAAACAGTTACTATCTGATTCTTTGTCAATTCTTGGACAAGCACAGTATAACATAAGTATCAGACGTAGATATTTGATTCGTCCATCATTGAACAAGAGGTATAAAAATTTGTGTAACATGTCTGTCCCTATTTCAACCTCTCTTTTTGGTGACGATATTTCTAAAGAGATTAAGCATTGTGAAGTAGGGGTTAATCTGGGAAAGGATTATAACGCACAGTATAATAGGAATTCTTTCAGAGGTCGTTTTTCTAGAGCAAGGCATTTTAACAGAGGAAGAATGACACCTTATCCACAGGTGCGGGGTGGTTATTCCCAGAGAGCTCCCATGAGGAAGGGAACATTTAAGTCTGCCACTGTGACGGCACCCCCAAACGGGGAGAAATAAGTTCGGTAGGTAAGTTAAGATACTTTATTCATGCATGGGAAAAGTTTTCTAATGACCCTTGGGTTTTGAGTACTGTTCAGGGTTATTCATTAGAATTTGATGTTTATCCTGTGCAATATTCTTTACCAAAGGAAATCAATTTTAATACAGAAGAAATGAGTATTATAGATTCTGAAGTTGAAGATTTGCTTAAAAAAGGGGCTATTGCACCTTCTGTGGAGGAAAGTGATCAATTTATTTCTAATATTTTTGTAGTGAAAAAGCCAAATGGTAAATATAGACCAATCATTAATCTCAAAGAGTTAAATAATTTTGTTCATTATGAACATTTCAAACAGGAGCATTTCAAAGTAATTTTGGACTTAGTTCAAGAAAATGATTATTTTTGTTCAGTTGATTTACAAGATGCTTACTTTTCCATTCCCATTCATTCAGAGTTCCAAAAATTTCTGAAATTTTATTGGAGAGATTCATTATATGCCTTTGTTTGTTTACCATTTGGTTATAGTGCTGCACCTAGAGTCTTTACCAAATTATTAAAACCTATTTATGCCTGGTTTCGTTCTCAAGCCATCAGATGTGCCTATTATATAGATGATTCTTTAAATATGAACTGTGATAGAGATTTGTGTCTAGAAAATGCAAAGATTATTTGTGACACATTACAGTCTTTAGGCTATGTTATTAATGAGAAAAAATCAAGTTTGGTACCCAGTCATAAAATTGTCTTTTTTGGGTATCTTTTGGATTCAGTTCTTTTTATGGTGTTTTTAACAGAGGAAAAGATTGAGAAAATACTCTCAAAGGCTAATAATCTCATTCACAGTGAGTTAGTGATTGTTAGAGAGCTTGCTTCATTTATAGGGTCTGTTATAAATGCCTTCCATGCAGTTTTAGAAGCTCCTCTTCATTATAGACAAATGGAAAGATGTAAAATTAATGGATTAGGTAAAAATATGAATTTTGACAATAAAGTGTTTTTGTCCGAAGGTGCAAAATCTGAAATTCGTTGGTGGCTTGAAAATATACGTCTCAAGAATGGTAAGCGAATACGACCTCAAAATATTTCCTTTACGTGTCAAACAGATGCTAGTAAACTTGGCTGGGCTTGTGTTGATGTTTCATCAGGTTCAGTTGCTAATGGTCGTTGGTTAATTTGTGAACAAAGTTTTGCCATAAATTATTTAGAACCATCTATTGAAGACTTCAGTCGTGGGAAAAGAAAATAATTTTTGTGTTAAATTTGAGCATTTTAGGAAAGAAAGTTTGTGTGTATATCATACATTATTATATTATATCAAAGTAACGGAACAGTTGAGACTATCTGATCAATTATGTAACATTTAATGCAGTTACATCAAGCACTATTGCTAGATGGCTAAAGACAGTGTTACAATTGTCAGGCATTGATGTTGCCATTTTTAAGGCCCATTCTTTTCGTGGGGCCTCGGTATCGGCAGCAGCAAGAAGTCAGAGATGTTCAATTAAAAATATCTTGAATACAGCTGGTTGGAAATCGGACAATAACTTTTACAAGTTTTATTATAGACCTATTATTGAAAATGAGGATCTGTCTTTTTCTACAGCTGTTTTTTCCTCAAAGTGACAATCTGGATTTATTATTTTTGATGAAATATGAATTTTATATTTTGTTTGATATAAAATATTATGGATTTGTCATTATGTGTCTTTTCTTTTTTCTAATGACATGGAAATATTTGTTGCCGATCTTTAAAGATGCTATTTATACATGTGAAAGCTGAGGCATTATGAAAATACTGTCCCCCCTCATCCAAGCTTTAGTGATGGATGAGGGGCAGTATTGGAATAAAGCCGGAGGCTGAGCATGTATAAACCCCCCCCATTTTTGGGTGCTACAAGTTTTTTCTTTTTCCCTCCCAGTTTATTTTTTATGTACGTCAACAAATTTTTTGGGCTTTGAATTATGATTTCTGGGGTTGACATGGTCGCGCGCATGGTTTGGTCATGTTTTTTACGGTTCGTTGAAGCGGCGTTGTGGACTCGATGCGTTAGGATAACATGCTATTTATACATGCTCAGCCTCCGGCTTTATTCCAATACTGCCCCTCATCCATCACTAAAGCTTGGATGAGGGGGGACATTTTATTCTAACCTAATTATGCCTTTACAAGAAATTTATTTGACATTTGGCTTTACAGAGAATTCCTTGGAAAAAAAGATTGACCTTGATTTGACTTAATATCAAATTTAAGTTTTGTAACCCCTGAAGCTCTTGCAGAAGTATTCATTTATAAATGGCTTATGACTGTGAAATATTAAAGAAAGATTCAGTTAAGTAACATACAAACAGAAAATGCCTTCAGATAACTTATACTGATTCCTATACTCTTATAATGACAGTAGTACATGTGATTTTATTCCTTAATTATCTTTAGTTTAGAATTTTCAATATTATTTTCTTCACTCTTCTTACTTTCAAACTTGTTTCTTCTGTATTATTTCAGATACAGATAGTCTTCAAGCCAAATCTTTGTCATTAACCAAGCAAGCTGAAGCAGCACATTGGAATGTGTTTCTGCTGTTACTGTCATGCCACTGACTTAACCAGGCAAATGTCATAGCTACTGAGCGGGAAGCTTTTATAATTATTGACTGTAAATTTTATAAGTTTGATGTGTTAATGTGATAAAAAATGTAGGAACCAAAATAAAAAAGTGGACAATATAGTTTATGTTTTTCTAAATACCTCATGCCGTACCATTCTGCCTTATTTGAAAATAAAATACAGGCACGCAATTTTCGTTGCCAAAAAATTGGCTAAAAAAAATTTGCCAGTGCTAGTCCCTTTCTGTTCATAATTTGTTGGTCCACTAATATATTTACTGGGCCACCAAAATTTTACAGTCAGTGGCCCAGGTGGCCACCAAGCTTAAATGGTTAGTTTTTATCCCTGCAAAAGTGATGTTACCATTCAATTTTGACCCTAGGGCTATAATTTGAACAATCGTGGTAGTGTTCCACGACACAATCCCTCAAATATGTAACCTTTAGCCTTTGTCAATTCAGAGGTAGAGATTTTTTTAAAGTTTTTACTATAAACATATATTTTCCTTAAAGGAAAACATATGACCCCAAGGACAGGGCCAATTTTGACCCCAGGGCTATAATTTGAACAACTTTGGTAGAGGACCTACAGATAATATTATATACCAAATATCTAAGCTCAAAGCCTTGTATCTTCAAACAAGAAGACTTTTTCAAGTATAAACAATATACATATAAAGAAAACCTATGACCCCCTGGGGCAGGGCCAATTTTGACCCTAGGGCTACAGTTTGAATAACTTTGGTAAAGGACCTATAGTTGATATTACATACCAAATATCTAAGCTCTAAGCCTTTTACCTTCAGACAAGAAGAATTTTTATGTTTTTATTTTATACATATTACTTATAAGGAAAACCTATGACCCCGGGGCGGGGCAATGCCAATTTTGACCCCAGGGCTATAATTTGAACAATCTTGGTAGAGGACCTAAAGATAATATTATATATCAATTATCTAAGCTCTAAGCCTTGTACCTTTAAACAGAGCAACAGATAAGCTTTAAAAGTAAATTGGGTATTACTCCATCATTTCCTTTGGAATTGGGTATTGGCTCCATTTAATTGGGTATTCCAAAACTCGTCACCCTATGATTTCAAGATCAATTGGGTATTCAATTATGAAAATATGAATTTTAGGGTTTCAATATCAATAAAATTTAAACTGTTTTAAAAAGAAATCAGGATTATCAAAAATGAAATTAGGATTAACAATTTAGATCTACAAGAATATTTCACAGTTGTTTTATTTTTTATATAAAATGCTCATGTTATATTTCATAATATCTTTTAACAAGTTCGTTTTCTAACTGACTTTTTAATATTTACGATTTTTGCTCGACTATTCGAAGAATATGAGAGCTATTGTAGTCGCCCCGGCGTCGGCGTCAGCGTCCGCGTCTGCGTTGGTTAAAGTTTTTTGTAAAGTCAAATATCTCAATTATTACTTGAGATATTCAATTGAAACTTACAATACTTATTTATAGTAACAAGGTACATCAGATTGACAAGTTGGATAACTCTGTCTACAATATTAACAGAATTATGCCCCTTTTTAACTTAGAAATTTTGGTTAAAGTTTTTTGTAAAGTCAAATATCTCAATTATTGCTTGAGATATTCAACTGAAAGTTACAATACTTATTTATAGTAACAAGGTACATCAGATTGACAAGTTGGATAACTCTGCCTACAATATTGACAGAATTATGCCCCTTTTTAACTTAGAAATTTTGGTTAAAGTTTTTTGTAAAGTAAAATATCTCAATTATTGCTTGAGATATTCAATTGAAACTTACAATACTTATTTATTGTAACAAGGTACATCAGATTGACAAGTTGGATAACTCTGCGTACAATATTGACAGAATTATGCCCCTTTGGAACTTAGAAATTTTGGTTAAAGTTTTTTTTGTAAAGTCAAATATTTTAATTATTGCTTGAGATATTCAATTGAAATTTAAAATACTTTTTTATAGTAACAATGTACATCAGTTTGCAAAATTGCATAACTCTGCCTGCAATATTTGCAGAATTATTTGCCCCTTTGAAACTTAGAAAATTTGGTTATAAGTTAAAGGTCTTCAAAGATATTTACTTGAAACTTTACACATGCACTTAGGGTCATAATTGGAGGGTCATAATTGTATGTCACTGACCAAGTTCCATAACTCTATCTTGCATTAAGGCTGATTCATATCCCCTTTTCTACTTAGTCTTACATATCTCAATAACTATTAAAGATATTTATTTTAAACTTTACATATGCATTTAGGGTCATAATTGTAGGTCACTGACAAAGATCCATAATTCTATCTTGCATTTAGGCTGATTTTTCTCCCCTTTTTCAACTTAGAAATTCATGGTAAAGTTTTGCTTGTAAGCTGTTATCTCAATAACTACTGAAGGGTTTGTGCCTGTTTTGGGACAATTTTATGCATTCATAATAACAATTCAGTGATTTACTTGATAAAACATCTTAATAACAAGCCTTTGTACCTTTTCTGTCAAATTTATGTATTCATAGGTAATAAGTATTATTATACTCAATAAAACACCCTTGTGACATTACCTTCCGAATAGTCAAGCCAATACTGTATAATTAGACTCTCTCTAAGGCATATAACATGAATTTATAAAAAAAATTAGCCCTTTTGTGAACTTAAAAAATTTTAACATTATCAAGGCTCCTTTACTATCAAGCACTTAGAATAGTCGAGCGTGCTGTCCTACCGACAGCTCTTGTTTTGTTTCATATCACTTTCCTTTTTGTACAACGTCATATTGCTTTCAAAGCGTCTATTGATACAAGTGGGACCTACTTATTGACAGTCTCCGCAAAATCAACGGTCTCTGCCGGTCTGTAAAGACCGTCAACCTGAGTAGAAAAATCGATGGTCTCATGCTTAATTGATATGACTTAGTCGGTCTTTGGAGACCGGGGACCGTCGAAGACAGGAGACCGTTGATTAGTTAGCATTGATTCGGGAATATTCGGATAGCATGCACATCGATATAATATGTCCAAAACTACGAGCGTACGACAGATTAATTTTGTGGTGATGAAAATGACAATACGCACGGGTTTTTAAGACAATTGCGTATTTTATTTTTTTAATGGGTTTTGATACCCATTGTTAAAAAATCAATTGCGTATTTTATAAAATTAATTGCATAAATACGCAAATACGCACCTTATCTGTTGCTCTGTTTAAACAAGAAGAACTTTTGTAGGGGACCACCCAAGGATCATTCCTGTAAAGTTTGGTTGCTGTGTAGTGACACTGTAGTCATTGGTTTCTGAGAAGATGTTGTTTAAAGAAATTGTTGACAACGCACGACGACTGATGACGGACGTGCTCAGGTGAGCTAAAAAGGCAGAGTTACGGTTCTTTTGCACTGTATTTCTACCCAGTCCTTTCCCCAGGAATTCTTCCAGGCACAGGGGCAAGTTTTGCAGAAATGGGGATGGGGTAGGACCCCCGTCCCACGTTCGAAATTTTTTGCTATTTTTATGTTTGCTACAAAATCTACTATATTTAAGTGTCTTCATAAGCAAACAAGAGCTGTCGGTAGGACAGCACGCTCGACTATTCTAAGTGCTTGATGGTAAAAGAGACTTGATAATGTTAAATTTTTTAAGTTCACAAAAGGGCTAATTTTTTATTATAAATTCATGTTATAGGCCGTAGAGAGTCTAATTATACAGTATTGGCTTGACTGTTCGGAAGGTAATGTCACAAGGGTGTTTTATTGAGTATAATAATACTAATTACCTATGAATACATAAATTTGACAGAAAATGTACAAAGGCTTGTTATTAAGATGTTTTATCAAGTAAACCACTGCTTTATTATTATGAATGCATAAAATTGTCTCAAAAAAGGCACAAACCCTTCAGTAGTTATTTAGATAACAGCTTACAAGCAAAACTTTACCATGAATTTCTAAGTTGAAAAAGAGGAGAAAAATCAGCCTAAATGCAAGATAGAATTATGGATCTTTGTCAATGACCTACAATTATGACCCTAAATGCATATGTGAAGTTTTAAATAAATATCTTTAATAGTTATTGAGATATGTAAAACTTGCATGTAAACATTAACCAAGAGACTAAGTAGAAAAGGGGATATGAATCAGGTTTAATGCAAAATAGAGTTATGGAACTTGGTCAGTGACATACAATTATGACCCTCAAATTATGACCCTAAGTGCATGTGTAAAGTTTCAAGTAAATATCTTTGAAGACCTTTAACCAAAATTTCTAAGTTTCAAAGGGGCAAATAATTCTGCAAATATTGCAGACAGAGTTATGCAATTTTGCAAACTGATGAACATTGTTACTATAAAAATGTATTTTAAATTTCAATTGAATATCTCAAGCAATAATTGAGATATTTGACTTTACAAAAAAACTTTTACCAAAATTTCTAAGTTCCAAAGGGGCATAATTCTGTCAATATTGTAGGCAGAGTTATCCAAATTGTCAATCTGATGTACCTTGTTACTATAAATAAGTATTGTAAGTTTCAATTGAATATCTCAAGCAATAATCGAGATATTTGACTTTACAAAAAACTTTAACCAAAATTTCTAAGTTAAAAAGGGGCATAATTCTGTCAATATTGTAGGCAGAGTTATCCAACTTTTCAATCTGATGTACCTTGTTACAATAAATAAGTATTGTAAGTTTCAATTGAATATCTCAAGCAATAATTGAGATATTTGACTTTACACAAAACTTTAACCAAAATTTCTAAGTTAAAAAGGGGCATAATTCTGTCAATATTGTAGGCAAAGTTATCCAACTTGTCAATCTGATGTACCTTGTTACTATAAATAAGTATTGTAAGTTTCAATTGAATATCTCAAGTAATAATTGAGATATTTGACTTTACAAAAAACTTTAACCAACGCAGACGCCGCCGACGCTGACGCCGACGCGACTACAATAGCTCTCATATTCTTCGAATAGTCGAGCTAAAAAGATGTCAGATAAATCTAACGATTTATCACATTATTATCATGAAATTAAGAAAACACAAAGAAAAAAAAAAATTTATAAGGCCATCCTTAAAAAAATGTTTGTTTGCAGTAACGCGACCGACTCACAAAATTTGCCCCTACTCAAAAGTTTTTTTTCATGGTCTGGAAGAAAAAATTTTTTTTTTTGAATCGAAATTATGCCTTGTGCTTGTTTTCGTTCTTTAGGGTTAATAGAAGATAAATTGCCGGTCTTATTAATTGATTCTTTCAATTTTTAATTGTTACCAGATTCTCAAGGCAATTATATTGTCGATTTGATTCTGTTTATTTGGAGTACGTCAATAAAAATCGGCCTTACCTACCAACCTTGAAAATTCTGGGGGTTTACTGCAACAACATTTTTTTGGATGGCCTAAACAATATTATTCAACTCGTTCAATTCGTCACTGTCTTCACAGTTCAAACTGATGTGTTTCTCTTTTAAATTAGGTGTGAACATCATGTGACAAACAAGATGCTGACCATTGATAACAGATAACAGAATTCTCACTAGGATTTTCAAACAAAAGTTCCATCTTGCCATTTTGTTGTTATTTATCTCGCATTGGCCGAATGAACTCGAATCCCTAAACCTCTTTTGCATAAGTTTAATTTCATTTGAAATGATATGTTTTGTGTCTAACATACCTTTTTAACAGAATCATTTACATTTTTAAATGTACAATTTTCTTATTATTGATTTCAGTCACAGAACTTGGCAGGTTTAATTGGACCCGCCCTTCTCCCCCCCCCCCTGTATTAACCTTAAAAGTATTGTTTATTCAGTTGGTTTTAAATTTTGTGTTATTTAGTTGCGGTTAAGTGGTCTTACGTGAAGTTTGAATAGATCTAACGTTTTTAAAAGTCAATTTTTTCCACGTTCAATAATTCTGAAGCAATGTGAACAACTGACTACTATATTTTCAAGTTTCATGTTATCGCATGCTTTATTTCTGGTTAATCAAGTCGTGCATATTTTCTTTATAACTAAATCATGTTTTATCAGTCGTACCTAATTCTTCCAAGCTAAAATGCATGTATTAAATTACATTTTCCTAATCCTGTCAAATGCTTCTTTACGAATTCATGACAACTGGAATGTTTCCCGTGAATTACAGCGGGAAAATCGCTGGGAAAAAGAAATTCAATCGCAACTACTTGGCCCTTTCCGTCAGTCTTCTTAATTTGGTTACCGTTTCTTTACTGATCAGGTCTAGGATTTCATGATATTTATGGACTGTACGTAAATTTATAGACAGTCTAGAAATTTAAAGATTTTTCAATCCATAAATTTACAGATATTCAATGTGAAATTTGCTGTTTTTAGTTTTACAATAAAATCCGCAGCTAAAGGCAAGTTGTTTTATTGATTGTTTATATTTACAAAGGTAATGGGGTGAGTTTCATCTTTGTATGATGATTTTGAAATTTTTGTTAAAAGTGAAAATTGAAAGTCGTCAAACTGTTCTGAATCTTAGCAAACTGTTACATTTAATCATATAATACCTAACCTTATTCATTTAAACATGCGGTTTTAAATTTCAATGCAACTTCTACTATTTTCTTACTTAATGTCTGTAAATTTACAGATAAGAAAATCTGTAAAATTATGGATTGTCCAAAAATTTACACACTGTCCGTAAATATAATGAAATCCTAGACCTGCTGATTAGGGGAATACTTAACTGCTGTGGGGATTTTGGTTCTCGGCATGAAAATGAAAGCGCAAAACAGTGCCGAAACTCATTCCAGTCGTCTCACATCAAAGAAAGCGTACTAGATATCTTTATGAAATTATTATATTTTAGGGACTTTTTTAAATGTTGTTAATATAGCGGAAAACAAGTTTTATGTTCAAGACATGTGACCAGGTCGTAATAATATACAAAAATATTTTGATGTACGGTTTGCATGATAAAAATAGGCATGGTGTAAACAAGTGGGAGCCATGCACATAACCCCATGCACATAACCCCCAAGTGTCTGTGCTTTCAGTCGCCAGGTTGTGCACGAGAAATTTGTATATAATTCAATGTTAAGCCAATTCCATCCATATGAACTATACAGTAAGTATGACCTTCAGGATCATGGCGTGTAATGGGTTTTCTGATCGCTATGTGATATCAGACCATCTTTTTTATTTTTAATTATGGTAAAATAAATACTTACATGATTTGAGATGTTTCAAATCGCGCCACATGTTTTTTGACATATCATTCGGAACTGCCTCGGCTATTATCTGTAATTACTCCTAAGACTGACGGAAAGGGCCGAGTAGTTGCGATTGGTAGCAAAGCGTAATCTGGTTCCCTGTAGCAAAGCGTAATCTGGTTCCCTGTCCTAATATGGTTCCCATATACTTTTTAGAAGTGTATGGAACAGAATTAGTGCATTTATTCCATCTTGCTTGATGATATTGTGACTTTCATTATGCTTGCTTCCATACTTCTTTATGACGATGGGAACCTACGTTTTGCCGAATACAATCTTGCATTATGATGACTTTATGCACTATTATGTAATTGCAACTTCATGTGTTCCTTTCTGAACCATCAAACTCACATATTTTAATATGCTTTATGTTTATTTTCATCTTTTATTTAGAACAGCGTATTATGTTCGGTGTTTAAAAGAACATTCTTTGCTTGTTCTTGATATAACTAGATGTAAAATGGCAAGTTCCTGACGGTACCTTTAATTTGTTATAAATCTGCCACTTACATTGTCGACACTATTTCACAATTAATAATTGATTTTGAGCAATACTTGGCGAATTCGCTCTGTCTTAGCATTCAAATGGTTCAATATATTCACAGATTACAAATATAATGCAATACATGATCACTGCGCATCGACAACGAAGTGACCAGATAGCGATATTATAGTTCGCATTGTTACAGTACGCCACTAGCAGTTGACAGTAAGCATAATGCACCTATCATATTTTGCCCGCCGCGGGGGGCGGCTTGGCTGACCCAGGGGATTTGACATCTTAAATGTTTGAAGTCTAATCCCCACCTAGAGACAACCATTTTTTTTAAATCCCCACCCTTGAGCCTGCTTGGTGCATCAAATGCCCCAGGGGGGTAGGGGAGAGGGTAAATATCTAAGAGATCAATCATAAATAAAAAACTTGTTATCAGGAAAAACAATGAAAAATATAAGTCAAAGGCTTATGATTAGGAAAATAATGAAGAGTCCAGATTAATGGGCCTCTGAAGTAAGGTAGGTATAGTCACTCCCAATGAGTATATATGTATCAATTGTAGTTTAATAACTTTGATAGTATTCAAATAATTAGACTTTGAAAAGATAAAATGGGTATTTTCAAGTAATAAAGGGGCATAATTCTGAAAATAATGCATCCAGGTTAAAGGCCTTCTTAGTATGGTAGTGGTAGTCCCACTAAATACCGTACTTAGTTTCGATTGAATATCTTTCATAGAATAGAATGTATGACTTAAAAAAACCATTGCGGACACGGACACACAATCGATCGTATAAGCTCTTTAATATTTTACATTTATAGTTTAGCTACATGTACAAAATAAACCTACTAACATAGTTTCTGACTCCACATGACCCAGTTTCTGTAGGGATGGTAAGCATGCTGACTAAGCTTAATTATAATTGAACCATATCTGTGGCCTCTTAGAGTGTTAAAACACTAAAAGTTGAGGACACCAGATTTGCGAAGACAGACATTCACCGATTACAATAGCTTCGTGCTCACAGCTCAGATGAGCTAAAAACTTACAACACTTTAACTTCTTATTTTATTTTAACATTTAACACAAAAAGTCATTAAAAAGGACATTCTTCCTCCTCCTGCGGCCAAACCTGGACACTTCCACATTGTTTTTCTGAAATAGAGGGCATTTTTATAATCTTTAAGGTTTCAAATTTATTAAGTTTCATTTAAATTGGACCAAACATGTTCTAAGATTTGACCTAATGACTTAATTTTTGACCGCTCATGACCTAATTTTGAACATGTTCTAGATTTCATAGAGTTGAACAATTACACTAAGGTTAATGACGAATGGGCCAAAAATGTGGCCTCTAAAGTGTTTGCATTCTTTTTCTAAGATTTGACCTAGTGACCCCACATGACCCAACCTTGAACTTTGCCGAGATTTCAGCCAATCATTTTGACCAAGTTTCATGGAGAAACGACAATTATAGCTCACAATGAACACAAAGCTACAAAAAAACTGACATAATTTTCTTAAGCTAAGTTGCATGGTGTACTCGCAATCTGGTGCACTTTCCTCAAGAGCCTGGATAGGAGCAGGAGCCTGGATGGGAGCTTGAGTCGGGATATATAGGAGCTTGAACCTTGATAGGAGCTTGGGCCTGGATAGAAGCTTGAACTTGGATTGTTTAAAAATTAATAATTTAGTAGCACAACTTAACAAAGATTTCAAATATATATCTTTGATAGATAAAACAGTAGGTTGTTTTTAATTCTATTGGAACAAAAATGGTACTGAATTTTGTTTTTCGTTTTTTTGAAAACACATTATTTTCTAACAATTCTGCTGGTACTAAGTCTATCAAACTAATCTTGCAATTATGGTGGGGAATCACGTGATATGGAGACCACATGACATGGTATTGCAGCAATTGATAATCTTTAAGATTCTGGTGTCCATGTGAGAATTTTTTTCAATATCTTTGTTTAACAGAAAATATTTTGGAGTATGCGTAACTGACAGGACTTGCAGTAGCCCCCAGTGACATTATAAACAATATTGTGCTTTTTCAGGAGAATCCACCAATTTTAAGTTTAAAGAAACATAATGCTTTTGTGAGTAAAATTTCAATTACTGAATAAACATATCATACTTATCCTCTTATTGAAGAAAATGGCTCATTTCCGCATTACTATTCTTCAGAAATTATTTTTTCATCCAAACATACCTCCAATTATTACATTTGCGCTACATGAGCGCAATATATTTATAGCGTATTTCGAAGATTTTCTTTCATGTCTTTAAGAAATCAAATGCAAATTTTTACATCAGAATTCTACTTCATGTCATTGGTGTGAAACTGAATACTCTTTTATTTCAAATAAAGTTTACAAATGCATAATGGGACTTTAAGTTCACAGGTCACCATATCAATGATTCCCCACCATGTCAATGATAAAATACACATATTTAGACCACAGAAGTGCAATACCCCTTATGGTTTGTATGGCTTTGAGAAAAAAGAGTTTTTTTTGGCCTCAGACTCATTTAATGTTGAGGCAATCATTTATGAAATTCAACTCATAATGTCATCGTGCCTGAATACCTTTTTCAAAGACCGTGTCACGGACGCCTTTGCCTTGCCCCGTTTTCTGTTGGCAGAAACACTCGTCAAATGGTCCAACCAAATGTTCACCTGTTTAAATATAAATCAACATTTTAATACATTCACATTTATCAGATTAGAACAAAGCCTTAAAATAGTTTCTGCAGATTAAATTTACTTTTTATTAGAGCAAGTCACGACCGTAAAGCAATACAAGGCCAATGAAGATGAAATCGATAGCCAAGATTCAAAGCCTCGTTATGACAAGCAGTTGAAGCAGTAAATGATAAAAAAAAAACAAAGATGGTTATAAATACATCTGAAAAAAGGATATTATTTTATCTGGATCTGTTTTGACATACATTGTATTTAAATGCATTTTCTTACTTTATTAAAAATCATATTCTAACAGAGACATAGATAACAGAGATAGGCTTCTTCCTAGCCAGTTAAAATTTCACGCGTGCCTGCTAAACTTAAAACTTGTAGCAAGTAAAACTTACTAACCAGATATCAAAATCAGTAAAATAATACATTTTCTGAAAACTTATGCATTTGTCTATGGCTGCAGGTAAATATATTTACAGTTCCCATTTAAATAAATGTTACATCATTTTTTGTTACAAAACTATTCATATGACAAAAAAACTGGCTCAGTGGGTATGTTCTGCCATGTTTTTCTAAGGGAAAGGCATGGAAAGTTACCAATATTTTAACATGCAGCCATAGATGAAAGATTTACCTTTAGTTTGAAGTCACAAAAACTTATATTTTCTCATGATAATTAATCCTTTTTTCATACGATTCGTAAACGTCAACATTTTGTCATTAAACATTCCAAACCATACCTTCAAATAAGCTTTTCTGTTAAAGTTATAAGGTATTTAAGTTTGTGTGTCATCAAAATTTTAGTAACGTTATCAGCTGTTCGCCTCTTTTTTATGATAACATCGACAGCAATTCATCGGCAAGAACGAATAACGCTGAAAGCTGTTCAAAGAAACAATTACATGTATTTAAAACAGCGCTTTTGTCCTACAGTAACTAGTAAAACTTTTTTGTTAATTTAGAATATTACTTTATTCATGATACTTCCTAATTATATTATTTTCATTATTACTTTCTATTATTTGATATATCTTAGGTTAGAGATCTTGATCTCCATTTACCGCACTGTAATTTAATATAAAAAGGTAGCAAAACCTATAAAAGGGACTCCACTAAGGTTTTTTTGACATGACGGGACTGGAAATAATTTTTTGAGATTATTTCTCCATTTGATGTAGATCTATACTAATAACTTATATGCAAAATTTCCGATGATTAGCTTGCTCCGTTTTTCCAGAATATTATAATAGTGAAAAAATGACCCAAATTTGAAAAGAGTTTACACGCTTTTCACTCAAATCGGACTGAGAATAGCACAAAACATATGATTTTCAATGTATTTCTTCTATATTTCTTGGTTATATTTTATTAATATTTATGTTTTAGTGCTCATGTTTTTTATGTGAAAAAATAAAATTTCATGTTTTTCAGCTTATAAACCTCAGTGGAGTTCCTGTAATAGGTTTATGAAATGTTTAAGTCAAAAGGCAAAGGCAAATTTAACGCTTAATATGAATATTCAGTCTTGTAAATGAAGGCATCCATCAAGTGTTATTATAAATAATTCATATAATGGACAAGTCCTATGCAGTGAATGGCTGTGTAACCCGAGATATGAAAAGTGCATGGAAAAACATGTTGTTATTTATCCTTGAAATCTGTTTTAATGTATAGTGCAATAGAAATAATAACCATTCTTAAAAATAATTCAAATTTTTATTTTTTAAATAAATCAATTTATATGGCAGACATCTCGGGTTACACATCTATTTACTGCATGGGACATGTCTACTATATGCCATTATTTATAATAACACTTGATGGATTTAGTTATAATACAGAGTATTCGTATTAAGCGTTAAATTTGCCTTTACTTTCTTTGAATTTAACATTTTCAGAAACATATTGCTACCGTTTTATATTTATAATAATAATTATAATAAAAATATCTTTATTTAAAGAAGGTTATACATTAATAACATACAATAACAATCATATATATCTTATTTCCAATGTGGCCTTCTGAAATAGAAAACAACAACATCAACAACAACAGGACATGTATAGGAAAAAAATGAATGTATAATATGTAATTTTTAGAATATTACAACTCATATACTTTCTACAGACAATTTGTTTTAACATATACGTATATTGCATCATTCCGTCGTTTGTTCATTCGTTCCGTTATTTATTAATTCATTCATTCATTCATTCACTCACTCATTCATTCATATAAACAATATCAATATTGAAATACAGTGCGGTAAATGGAGATATAGGCCTCTCAGCTAAGATACAACAAATGATAGAAAGTAATAATAAAAATAATATAATTAGAAAGTATCATGAATAAAGTAATATTTTAAATGAACAAAAAAGTTTTACTTTTTCCTAGTTACTGTAGGACAAAAGCTCTGAAAATTGTTTCTTTGAACAGCTTTCAGCGTTATTCATCCTTGCCGATGAATTGCTGTCGATGTTATCATAAAAAAGAGGCGAACAGCTGATGACGTTACTAAAATTTTGATGACACTCAAACTTAAATACCTTATAACTTTAACAGAAAAGCTTTATGGAAGGTATGGTTTGGAATATTTAATGACAAAATGTTGACGTTTACGAATCGTATGAAAAAAGGATTAATTATCATGAGAGAATTTAAGTTTTTGTGACTTCAAACTAAAAATACCGCATCTCATCGGATAGTGTGGTTATTTTCAGTCAAATTCATGTGAAGTAAAGCTTGCACAGGGCCAGAAATTTGTAAGCATGCTCCTTTGGATGTTGACTATGAATCCATAACATTGATTAACTCGAAGACAGTTTGGATATGTTAAAAATAGATGAATACTTATCGTACGTCAATTGTATCCCCGCGCCGACATGTATATACTGGTACAGCTGTGGACGCTGGAACAGCTGTCTGCCCATTTGATTGTACGGATTATTTCATGTGAGGAAGCTATCCAGCTAGCTTTTGGAACGATTGGTTGGTTCTACTCAGGTGCCCGTTCGTGCCTGAAATAATGCACGGAAGGGCACCTGGGGTCTTCCTCCACCAGTAAAGCTGGAACGTCGGGATATGACCTATACTGTGTCGATGTGACGTAAAACCCAAAACAAACAAACAAACAAACATAAATAATACAAAAGAGAACTAAACCGAATATAGTTTGTAAAGAGCATGAAGAAAGGTAGCTTATACATAAAGGTATATGACGTTAACATTTTAATGTTCCAAAACAGTACGATGAATGGCTTGTGCAAGTTTAATAGTTATCACTCAATGCACTACGAAAGTTTGAAAAGAAATAATGAAAAATAGAATGCAGCTGCAGGCAAAGTTAAGATATCATAAAGCAAGATGGAATCAAGGGTAATGCAAGTTCCAATGTCATCAAGCAAGATGGAATCAAGCATATAATGCAAGTTTAAATATCATAAAGCAAGATGGAATCAAGCATAATTCAAGTTCCAATGTCATAAAGCAAGATGGAATCAAGCATAATGCAAGTTCCAATGTCATCAAGCAAAATAGAATAAATACATTAATTCTGTTCCATAGAAGTGCGCAGGGTACCAGTCTAGTTATGCCAATCGTACACACTGTTACAACTCGGCAATCTCCGTCAAGTTCGGAATTCTTGAAGTCGCCCGAGGTGTTTTGAGTGGAGTTATGCAAAGGTGTTAGAACACTAAAATTTGAAAATTACCATATACGGGTGCCAGTGTGCACAAGTGTGCGACTGTCTTAATATTAACCTTTATAGATCATAAATCATATAAGAAAACAAATACCGATTAAACATTTAAAGTAAGAATTTAATGTTAAAACTTTGAACTGCATGTTATGGTCTTTCATGTTACTATGCAGAGTTACCAACTTCTTCTTCTGGGCCTACTTAAGATTACTTTTAAATAAATCGATTCCACCTCTTTTTTGTAAATCTGTCTTTATTATTTCTTTCCACAATCCACTGTTATTTTCATCAAATATACAGTAGATTAGATCGTATTGAATCTTAGTGAGCCTATTCTGAGAGCTGTACATTTCTTTTACCAGAAATAAGTATATACACATATATGTATTGTTTGGTTTTATTAACCTGTCAATTCCATACTAATTACACGGTCAATGCACACAATATATTAATCTTCGAAAGATTTTCGGTAATTTCCGTGAGATGTACTCAGTGAGATTTGATTAAATATAATTTGTGCCTATGGAGCAATTATACTGTGCGGTATAGCGAAATAGGGTAAGCTACAGGTTAATGTTTTCTAAGTGTCCTACGTGTTGTGAGATCGAGACCGCGTACCTCCAATGTTTTTGTTTTTGTTTTTTTTTCTTCTTCTTATAACTATTTTCAACATTATCGGAACTATAATTGCTTGTTATGTTGTTCGTTTTGATTTAATATGTTTAGCAATTAAACTCCTTTTAAATAACGTGCTTTCATAATTAAAATTTATAATAAATTAGGATTAAAATTAGAAAATGTCGTTTCAATGGCGTTAAACACAATACAAATTGAGACAATATTTCTTAGTTGATTCATATATGTGTAGACAATATTGGAAGCACTCGGCCATTTTCATGAAAATATACTGCAAAAGAAAAAAAAGAGTAGGCCTTAAAACAACGGCAAAAGTAGGGATCGAACTACAGACCCCCAGTATATTAGACAATCACTCTACCGTCTGTGCTATCGCGGATTTGACAAGGTCTATGCATTTAGCTGGTGTGACTTTTCAAAACATTAATTTTTTACTCCATATTAATTCTCGTAAACTACACGGATAAAACCGAAGTGAAATCGAATATTTAAATGAGTGCTATAATGTATTCAAAAATGACAGGTCAATAAAATCAGACTATAACAGGGTCTTACTTTTCTGTACGAAATCTGCTGTTGATCGACTTTAGACTGGCACATTGGCACGTTATTTATTTTGAAGATAAAATTTGATAATGATAAAAAGAATATGATATTCAAACATGGCACTATCACTTCTGATTAACGTTTATTCTAATCCCTTAGAGCCCTGTGACATGTTGTACATAATAAAAGCTGTTTTATTAGAAAATTTAAAAAAGTGTGATTTTGTTGAAAAAAAAAGAAAAAATACACAAAATCAAGTCTAAAATTTTCCCCATTGCTGTATGGACAAATGCATGCTTGCAAGAAACAGACGCTTGTTTTGGTTTAGTCTATTATGATTCGTTTAGAGGGGTGAGTTGTCATACACAAATTTACAATTTGTAAGCATTTATTACTTTGCAATGATTTTTATTATTTTAAATGCTTCTGGGATTGTTTAATAAAATTATTTGTATTTAGAATTGTTATATGTCCGATTAAACGCATGATTTTAATGAAAATGAAATCAGTTCACACCTTCATGTGTATTGATCACGTGTTGGTTTCAGCCAATGAAAAAATTCATTTCAAAAATGTTGACATTGCAAATTTCGGCATCATAAGTGCAATACCTGACCTCATATACCAGCTATAAGTCAATAAGGAATTATAAATATAGCTAACCTGGGCGCGTGGTATAGGATAGGGAATATTTTTTATTTATTTATTTGTAACTAATTAATATTTACAAACTGTATCTCATCGGGTTTTTATTGGATCAATTGATAGCAAATTATAATGTTTTTGTAAATAAATAATCTCGTTTCAAATCTGTGCACAATTTTAATATATTCTGTTCGGTGGAAGATTTGTAATTTTGTGTAAATTGGTCGTGCATGGTTGTATTTTATATTTTAATTTCCTTGAAATCATTTTTCTCATCTGGAGGCGGGCAACTTTAATAGATCTATTATGATAACATTTATTACATACATGTAAATGTTTGAAAATTTAAATTATCTGATGACATATTTGTTCATTTTACATTACACCTTTCATGCAACAAGCATTAAAAGTCTTCACAGAAGTAAGTATGCAATCGTACTCATATAACATACGATAGTAATACTGTATGTAATATTTTTCTTGTTAAGATTAGGTGTAAGGGACAAAACTCTCTTGCTCGCTTAATTTTGCAAAGGGAGACAAATCAACCGATCTTGTATGATACCTTTCAAGGGAGATTATTTTATTGGTTTAGTTCAAGGATCGTTTTCAAGTTATTATTTCCTTAACACATTATATCGTGAGAATGTAACAAAGGAAAAAATATATGTATATATATTCATGTATATACACATAATATATTGAAATTGCCATTTGAGTCAAACACCACACCTAAATAGTTGAAATTGTTAACAATAGCTAAATTTGTGTCATTGTAAGTCCATTTTTCATTTTCACGCAACGGTCCACGCTTTCTAAAAACCATAACTTTGGTTTTTTCAATGTTAACGGTTAATCCCCATCTCCTACAGTATGTGTGCAAGTCATCTAAACTTTGTTGTAATCCTTCTACAGTGTCCGAAAATAGTACCATATCGTCTGCGTATAAAAACAGCACCAGAGTCAAATCATCAAATTTTAAGCCACTTTCTGGTCTCGAACCAATGTACAACTCTAGATCTTCAATAAACATAGACCACAGTAACGGTGAACATATCTCTCCCTGTTTTAGGCCCACTGCTATTTCCATGAAGTCCGAGAATTCGTTTCCATGACGTACTCTACATTTCACTTGCTCACACATTGATCTTATGACCCTGAGCAATTTACCGTTTATTCCCAGTTTTGACATTTTGAACCACAATGCGTTCCGGTATACACTATCAAAACATTTTTGCATATCTATAAAGGTAGTGTAGAGGCGTGTACCATTATTTAACATGTGATTAACTATACTGTGTAGGCAAAATATCGCATCAGTGGTTGATAATCCTTTCTTAAATCCAAATTGTGAATCTGATATTATGTTATGTCTATCACTCCAGTCTGACATTCTCTTATTTAATATTGATGTGAATATTTTCGACATAGAACTAACTAGTGTTATTCCTCTATAATTATCGACAATACTAGCATCTCCTTTTTTAAACACTGGTATAATGATTCCTTCCATCCATGCATTTGGAAAATGTCCAGTCGATAGTATAACATTGAAAATATCCCGTAGATGCCCGCATATGATGTCACATGTTTCAATAAAATATTCATTTATGAGGTCATCACTCCCACCTGCCTTGCCTCGTTTCAAACAACTAATTGCATGTCGCACTTCATCAATTGTAATTACAGAATCTAATTCCGCGAAAATAGGGTCATCATAACAATATTTG
The DNA here is from genome assembly GCF_026571515.1 of Ruditapes philippinarum. Lineage (NCBI taxonomy): Eukaryota > Metazoa > Mollusca > Bivalvia > Venerida > Veneridae > Ruditapes > Ruditapes philippinarum. Next base: position 59,900 of record NW_026857661.1, read on the forward strand.
TTATTGCAGTAATTCTCGCTTTCTGGATCAGTAGTAGTGTTAATGCTATCTGATAAATTCCTAAAATAGTCATAGAATTCTTGCACAGATATGTTTTCGTTCAGTTGTGTTTTTTTCTTTGAAAAATATTACCAGAAATCGCACGGCCTTTTACTTTTAAGTGCTTCAATTTCTCGCATCTTTATAAGTTTACTCCTATTGCGCTTTACTTTTATCAAAGATTTATACTGTCTCTTTTTTAACATTAAGTGGTGTCTATTTTCATTTGTCTTCACTTCATTCAATAATCGTAATGCTTCCAAATACTCTAACTTTCTTTCTCTGCACGAGTCATCAAACCAATCTGATTTTTTCATCACTTTTGTAGTATCAAATTGTATATTTTGTTTCCGCATGGTTAATTCCTTGTGAAACAATGGCTTTGCCTCTTCGTTTATTATTTGTGCGAATCTGTCAACCATTTCATTTACTTTGATGTTATCAAATACTTCCTCCTCTGAATAGCTTATTAAATTGTTTAACTCAGGCAATCTGCCAATCAATCTTCTTCTAAAAGTATCTCTTTTATCTGCAGACCATTTCGTTGACTGTAAAGATTTTAAATTGCTATCATCTCGTGTTATAGTGTTGATTGAAATAGTAAATTCTATAATTGCATGGTCTGAAAATATATTAAAATCAGAAATATTAAACGTTTTAATATATTTAAAACAGTACTCCAATTGTATCCACAATATGTATACGGTCCTGTCGATTCTAATCGACCGTTACATATTCTTAAACCGGTCGCTAATCATTAATATATCAATATATCAAAACTAGTCTTGACATATAGAAATAATAATTGCCAACATTTGCCAACTTTCTTACGCACAAGTGCCCTAAATAGTTCCTTAGAATCATTCACTTTCAAATACAATAAGACTATCATCTATAACAGTATTTCATATGTAATGCAAAAATATACCTTAACAATATTGTTTTTAATTCAGCTTGTAACACAAACTTTAGTATTAGACTATTAGCATATATATCAAAGATGACAACAATATTCTTAAACCATTGTAGTTCAAGTCAATATGGCTGCTTAATTCAATTGCAAAACGTTTTGTATGATTGTACATACAATTATGGATTTAAACAGATACAAAATAAATCACAATGTTATAAACTTTGCTGTTTAGGTATTTAATAACATCATATAACTTATAATGGAGATAATTTGGATTAAAATTCTGCAATACGGTGAGCATTACTTGTACCATTCATGTTTGGACAAAACATATGATTCGGATAAAACATATTACAATATAATCGATGAATGCAAAAGATGTCTAGCAGTATTGTGAACCAATGTGAACTTTGAAAATGTGTCACAGACAAGTTTTCAAATGAAAAGTGATTATAATTAATGGACAAATAATCTATCTAAAAAAGTGCAATCCTAACTTTAAAAAAAAACTTGTAGAACTGGTATAAAACCGTAACATATACTGTGAAGAATTTCAGTATCTGCTGGCATTGTTTGGAAGATGACATATTTGTTAGAGTTATTAGAGTAACAGGTAGTCTTTTAACAATGTTTTACAAATGTCGAATGATTGTCATTTCAAATTCTGCTCAGAGTAAATACCCACCCCCCCAACCATTTGTGTATCGGTTTCTCTTGAAAAGAGAGATTTGGCTCGTATTTCTCTATCTTCTAAAGTCATTGTACTGTCTTAACTTCTTAGTGTGCAGTTCCTTCTGCTGTAAAAAACCAACAAAGTAATAGTAAGTGTCTGATATAATGATATAATGATAATAATTTCTAATAGTATCATTAGCTGATATCTGTCAGTAGTTTTGTTTAACGTGAGTTACTGTTCGTTGGAGATGCTGAAAATATATCTCTACTTGAATAATTTCGTGATTCTCGTGCAATATACAATTTATCTCAAATTTCCCGAAGCATTAACTTATGACTGTACGGAAGAGCATTAGTGCCAGGGATGTGTTATTAACTCGAAATTTTGACTTATTAACTCGAAATTTCGACTTATTTACTCGAAATTTCGTCTTGTTATCTCGAAATTTCGACTTACTAACTCAACATTTCGACTTATTGACTCAGTAGCCGAACTACTTTTGAATGCGAATGGAAAGAGCATATCTTATAATTAAGTGCATATGTCTTCAGAAATACTCTCCGTTGTAACAATAATAAAGAAGAAGCACATGATTATCTAGAATAAAGTAAAATTCATGAAATTGTTTTGTTGCATTTTAACTTTAAAAGTATTTCTTTGAAAGAATAAGACGGTTTAATGATTATATCACAAGCCTTATTATATTAAATATTTTTCCTATCTTTCTGTGATGATGACGATGTAAGTGAAATTTTGTCAATCGAAAGTTTTGAGTTAATGATTTATAAAGGCATTTTAGAAATATTTCGATGAACGAAAACATTTATTTGATTGAATAAATCCAATAAATCCGTGTTCTTTGACAACGCTATTTTTGACTTTGTTTATATTTAGACAAAGATTGGCATATAAACTAACGTAATAGATAATTATATAATTATCTGTATTAAAATATTAATTAAATCGTTAACTGAATTATTCATTAATTACTTAATTATTAATTTATTATTTAGTCAATTAAAGTGTTGTTTATTTTTGTTACAGAACAGAACAGTTCCTTTATTTCTTTCCCAGGGTACATGGCAATACAACATGGGGATATACTATATACAGATTCAATATGTTTGTTTATCAGTCGTTGAATAGTGTTTTTATTAAAAATAGCATGAGGGTTCAGTAACTTTTAAAGATTAAGATGTTTATTTTGGGGGAATCCTTCAACTAACATTTAATACGTACATTATTTATCTGATGATATAGTTCTAATTTATATAAGTATTAAGAAAAGACTAACTTTTTTATCGACATATCATGGAAAAGAAACCTTAAAGTTAATGTGTTCAAATCATTACTATCATGTTGTATGGTAAAAAAGGAAATGAATAATAGCACACTAGAGTAACATCAAAATGGGTTAATTAAAAAAGCAAATAATTATCGCTGTTTGTATGTTTATATATAATCTTTAATTTATTCTCATTCATAAAATAGACAATGGAAGGGAGGTAACTTCTAATTTCTTACAGAGTTACCTCTCTTTTCATTCCATAAACGCATATCTTGCATTGAATGGATTTCTGTTAATATTGCTTTATAGTGAACAGCATAGCAACGTTCTCTTACATAAAATTCTTAGACCTATGAACACAGATTCTTAACCTGTAAAATCATTAACTGGATAAAATAATTTCACATAATTTATTTCACAAATGTACATATATGTTAACTTTAACATTAACTTTAGACTAAAAAGAATATATGGCTATAACGAATTGGTGTAATTTAAAATTTCATTTTACTGATTTTCTGCAGTATGTACATGCACGTCATATTGAAACGTACCGGGGTCTGCTAGCCCGGACACACTTCACTATCGACACGTTGGTTCTTATCAAACACACGTAATAGGTTAAGGGATTTGTTAGGTAAAATCTTTAATAATTTAAAAATAACATTTTAAGAGGCAGTTCTCAGGAATACAACCAGTAAGCGTCACTTTTAAGAATATTGAAGCACATGTTACAATTTTAGTACTGTTTTAAAGAAGACCGACAGCTTACTGTCATCGGACAGTGTTTTAAATTCAAACTGTATTGCCTTGACATAGATTAAACAAAGTGGTGGTAAAATTATATTCGTTTCTCTATAATTTCATATAAAAAGGGGACCTAATACGTTACGCTCCCGAATTATCTCGATACACTCGTATCACTGGGCGTGACAATATCAATATTTGTAACTACACACAAAAACAAAAAAACAAAAACAAAACAAAAAACAAAACAAAAAACAAACAAACAAAAATCCCAGATATAACGTTGAATCATTTCAACAGAAACAGATAACTTTGCTTTTTGTAATTAGAAAAAACACTTCTTGTAAAACTGTATATTTTATTTTAAGAAATAAACAATGATATTGAATAATATGGGATCTTTAAATCTGGTTAACAGCTCCCTGTCCACCATAAAGTCGAAAGTATTGCTGATCCAGGAGGTGTTGTTAGTTTGAGTCTGGACTTTACGGTGGCATAGAGGGGACATCAGAAATATTTTATCTATCACGTGCGCACGCGATGCGGGACGTCAGAAATATTTTATCTATCACGTGCGCACGCGATGGGGACATCAGAAATATTTTGACTATCACGTGCGCACGCGATAGCTACTACGTGCGCACGCGATAGCTACTACGTGCGCACGCGATAGCTACTACGTGCGCACGCGATAACTACTACGTGCGCACGCGATAACTACTACGTGCGCACGCGATAGCTACTACGTGCGCACGCGATAACTACTACGTGCGCACCTTCCATTGCTAAAATGGACAGGGAGTGCTTATTCATGACTTGTTTGAAATTGGACTGAAATACTTGGAAATTCAATATGTTTTAAGTAAGGACTATAATGTTCACATTAGTGTTCGTCATTTGAAGAGAATCTTAAAAGTACTGGGACTTAAGAGAATAAGAGAACTTTAGAAGAAATTTCTCAGATATGAACAGCGTTAATCATTTTATACAAAACGAGCTTCGTCAATACGGCCAACTTCATGGATACCGTATGATGGTCTCAAGGTGTAAGGAAAGAGGTCTAAATGTACGAATGGAAGATGTGCGTATCATTTTAAAGCACCTGGACTCGGTAGGTGTGTCTCTTAGAAGAGCCAGAAATATTCGCAGGCGTGCTTATTATTCTGCTGGTCCAAACTTTATTTGGCACTTAGATTGGTACGATAAACTAAAGCCATTTGGTCTTTATATAAGCGGTTGCATATGTGGCTTTTCTAGGCGCATGATTTGGCTCAATGTGTATAACAAAAATAATAATCCGAGGGTAATCGGTGGCTATTATCTCGAGGCTGTAAAACAACTCGGTGGATGCCCTCGTTTTGTTAGAGGAGATTACGGGACAGAGAATGGACATGTTCGAAATTATCAAACATTTTTAGGCGCGAGTCTCCTGACCATGACAGATCCTACATCGATAGAGCAAGTAAAGCAAATCAAAGAATCGAAAGTTGGTGGGGGTACTTAAGACGACACCATATGCAATACTGGATCGATCAGTTAAAATACCTACAGGATATTGGCAATTTTAGCGGAGACTTTCTCGACAAAGGCTAATTCAGGTAAAAATCTAATATTTTTGCTACAAAATTCTAGTGAAAGAATAATGAGAATGTTTTCTTTTCATCATTACAAGTGGCGTACCAAAATCAACTTTTTTTGTAAGATTAAAATAGGTATCGAGCACTTTTGAAATGATGTTGAATTCCTGGAAATCCATTATTTCTCTGAAATTTCAGAAAGATAACAAGAGACAAAAGAAATGAATACAATAAGGAACTTATTCCCTCTTAAGGTATTAACGGCAATATCTATAATCATAAATGTTCAAATATTCTTGATCAGGAAGCCAAGTGCTGACATTGTCGGATTTTTTTCATTGTCTTTTCGGTGTTGTCAATGTCGTGCACTATTTGAATTTTCTTAATAATGTACTATATTTTGAAATGTTTTATGAGATATTTAATTTGATGAGAAGTTATTAGTAAGTTGGTCTATTTTTATACATATACCATAATATCAAGTTATCATTAGCTCTATTATTTAAAAAAAAAATAAAGTAATTGTGGAATAGAAAAGTAAGAATTGCAAACATTTTGAAGAGAAAATTGTTCGAATTAAAGAAAACACCTATCTTTTAGCTCGACTATTCGTAGAATATTCGAGCTAATGTAGACCCATTTCTTGGCGTCGGCGTCCCTGTGGTTAAGTTTTAACGTGTAAACTGATATCTTCATAACTACTGAAGTGAATGGTTGATATTTCATACACTTGTTCTCTTCTGTGTCATAATCTAACATTATTAGCAAAAGTCCCATAACTCTGATTTGCTTCTTTTTTGCATATTATGCCCCTTTTTTTTTGACTTGGAAATTCTATGCCGGCAGTTTTGGAAACTACGAATATATTGGAATTTTTTTGGTATATGACATGCCTTGTTACAAAATAAGTCCGGGTTCAAATTTCTGAATGGTTTGAATGTCACCCTACCATTATTTCTTCTATAATTTTACAGGACGAACTTGACCTGGCCTTTCGAATGTGGAACAATCACCATATTAGACGTTCCTCTAATGTTAACGTGTCATTCGGTCGACCAGATCAAATGTTCTTCTTTCCGTCACAGAGAATCACATTGTATCAGTTACAGATACTGATATGGCAACTTGTTCTAAAGAAGCAGAATTTCGTTCAGTTGTTCCTTGTGACGAAAATGTGTATGAGGTTTGCGTGGCTATTATGCAAGAGCACAGACTTAGGCCCGCACAGACCTGTGTCGAGGCTACAGATTTATATTTGTATATTCGACAAGAAATACTGTCAAATCTTTAAAGAAGACTGTGATTCTGTAAAATTCTGTCTTGATATTCTTTACATAATAAGTTGGTGTGTTGCACTGACCTGATTTCACTCCCAAGCAATTATGAATAGGCTTAAATAAAGCCACGTTCCCCTGAAAGTGGACATGTGTTAATTTTTGTTTTCTATTTTCTTTCTGTTTGTCATGGCAGGGTTTTCTGTACGAAATCTGCTGTGGTCATAGTATTATTTTTACAATAGCTTTAGCTCTTAAATTTGGTTTGCTATTAATTGCTAATGATTAGAAATTAATGACCATGATGGTCATAGTAATCAATTACATAGTAAGGTAAAGAGCAGACGCTTGTTTTGGTTGAGTCTATTATGTTTTGTTTAGGAGGTGAGTTGTCATACACAAATTTACAATTTATATGCATTTTTTCCAATGATTGTTATTATTTTAAATGCTTCTGGGATAGTTGTTTTATCAATTCATTTGTAAATACAATTGTTAATGTCTATTAACGGAATAATTTTAATGAACACGAAATTAGTTCACACCTATATATGTATTGATAACGTGATGATTTAAGCCAATGAAAACACATCAATATCATTACAATCAGGCAGAGAAAAAGAGTAAATCGATAATCTTTATGTAGGAAACAAATTTTGAATTGCAAGTATTTTTTCATATCTTTTCGGCAGGATAAACCAGACATTTTCGTATCGTAAAATGGCTGCCATTTACAGTATCAAGTGATTATCCCAAGCATCACCGCGACTTAACGCGGGAATCATAAATATAGCTAACCCGGCGCGTCGCATAGGATTTCATATTTTATTGTAATAAATATTTACAAACTGTGTCTTTCGGGTTTTTTTTTTATCAATATATAACCAATAATGATGTTAATATGAATAAATAATCATATCTAAAAGCTGTGACTATGATTTACAATGAAATTCTACCTTTAGTGTATTAAAAAGGTTTTTAATTTCCTGTAATTTTATGTATAGGTTAGAGTGCATATTGGGTGTTCTTCGTAAATAAGAAAGCTAAAAAGGAGCGGAGCTTGCGAAGCGACTGTAGCTTTCTTATTTACGAAGAACATGCAATATGCACTCTAACCGGCTTAGTGCTCCGCCCATTTTTTCCGCCCAACACACTGCGTGACGTCACACGATAGCCTAAATGTGTATAACCATATTTGGAAGAGGTAGCGGTACACATTTTCGGATCACTTGTTTTGCATAGCTTATTCCCGCATTCTGTCTAGGTAAATCAGACCTTATAAACAATTTAAGTCAAATCACAACTGTTACATTGAATAATTTACTATACGGCGATAATTCACTTACCGGTGCTCAAAACGAAACAATTATATCACATATACATAAATACATACAAAAAAACAAAAAGATTTGATACATAATAATATTCGTTTGAAAAGAAAAAGGTCCTCCAACTCCATAGTAGTAAAGTGACTTTCTTTCTCTTGTTCCTTATCTCTTCTTCTCTTCTATTATTACTTCTCCTCCAATGTACATGTTTTAATAATTAAATTTCTCAACATATTAGTTTAATTAACCAATCACTAAACTAAGCAATATATCCCTTTAAAAATGAATTCATACTCGTGCTTATACCTCTAATCTAACAGCAATGTATCTTAAAATTAGTTCATGAATATTTGACATAAACATAGTATGTATAGTAAGAAAGCAAGAACAAGTCGATATGATATGTATAGTTTAGTTTAGATATTTATATTTTGTTACCATTTTTTGAAATTTGTTAAATACTGATTACGGAGAGAGTTTTCAAAAAAGCTTTTCAAGCTTCCTACTCAATCTGTAAATTTTATTTTATGTAATTTATTATGTAAATGTGTGGTTTATAAATAAAATATTGTTTAAACTAAATCAGACAATATCACGGTGCATATCCATATCGGTACCCTTTTTGCGAAATATTCTCAAACGGTACCCTCTTTGGTTTAAACAATATTTTATTTCAGCAAATATATATATATATATACCAGGCCTCGACATTAGCGGTGGTCCGTTGGTCCGAGACCACTTGATTTTGGCAAGGACCACCTAATTTTAAAACCCACTGGTCCGTCGGACCACTTGAATTTTCTGGTTGATGCAAGATTCATTTTGGAGAATGGCGATTTGGTCAAAAACATGTGATATAATTTGGTTTAAAATCATGTGTCCGATGTACATGTATATGGTTCATTAATCTCTTATTAGTTAAAGAAGTTCTTAAGTCATCAATAACTTTCATTTGAAGTCGCTAAAATTTTGTTTATGCAAGTTAAAAGAGTTAAGAATTTGTCATATTAATTTAACCTGACCACCTGACTTCTGGAAGGACCACCTAACTTTCAAATCTTGTGGTCCGGCGTACCACCTGCTAAAAAAGTTAGTGTCGAGGCCTGTATACACAATATATTACAATAAAATGCAAAAAGGATTGAGTAGAAAGCTAAAGCTTTTTTAGAAACTCTCTCCTACCCTCTTTGAACATGCACAGGTCATTCTCTGCTAAAAACAAACCAGCGATGGATAACAATGCAGTAAAAATTGATTGTAATAAGGAAAGGAGGTATGACACGTAGAAAAGATGTATACCACGGAACACTAGAATGTTTTATTTATGTGCTGATTTGTCATGTGCCCGATTTTCATGTACTGCAACTTCACAATAAGCTACAAAAAGTCAACATGTCTTGCCTCGCCCGTCACCTCGACATATTTTTCGGGCTGAAATGAACCTGTAGCTTGATTATATATGCATCATACATATTTATTATGTTCATATACGTATCATCGGACAAATGGCAGTATATTGTCAAAAAAAATAATGTAAAATTAATCAGAACACCCTACTTTCGGTTTTGCAGCGGCACGGGCTGTAATATTTACATAAAAATACATACTTTGTTGGAATAAGTGAACTTTTTATTTGGAAATTATAAAATGATACTGGTTCCGTAAGTAATAAAACATTTTTACTGTTATTTTGCCTGTTTTCATTTCAATGAACCTCTTTTTTTAATTCTATGCCGTAGTGACGATATACATGTGCGTGTACGGAAAAAACATGATGCATAAATATTGATTAGTAGGAGTGAACTTCAAGATCTCTGCACATGCGTATATTTCACTTTAGCGCTCTTCGAAACTTAGCTCCGCCCACTTGCGTTTTATAATATAAAACGTCCAGTTTATATAAAATCTGTTCTATTAAGATTTGAAACCTGAAAATTTGGAAAATCCTCGTCGGTGATTGGCTTAAAAAAATTGGCGAGCACTAATTTTTGATTATGCTTCAAAGCAGTCAATTGACCATGAATTTTCTTTTCAAATTTTGATTTCCTTGAAATCATTTTTCTCATCTGAAGGCATGCAACTTTAATATGATGATACATTAATTACATTCCATGAAAATGTTTAAAGATATAAAATATCTCATGACATGTTTGTTCATTTTACATTACACCTTTTAATGAAGCAAACATAAAAAGTCTTCACAAAGTATGCAGTCGTACCTATACGAATGTATGTAATATTTTTCTTGTTTACTAACAAATTGACGGCGTCTTCCCCTTATCAAATTTTCCCCTAAAAATCAATATTCACCTATAAAAATAGTTTTCCCCGTATAAAACTACTTAACATTATTTCCACTTAAAATAAATCTATACGAAAGTCATTTAACTTCTGCAATTTTGTACAAAATTCTGTACAGCGGAGTTTCCATCTAATTATAGTAAGTATTACGTCATTATCGGAGCTGTACGGTATATTTACCGTGTTTTGACCGGAACCAATCTATTTTCTTCAGCCGGGAAATTTCCCGAAAAAAATGCCGCACAATTTAAATCAAAGTGCTGAATGCACTGAATGCGGGCATTAATAATTAATAAAGACGTTAAAGATCCTGTATGTTTTGTAATTGAGATTGCATACCACTCTTCATTGAATTATATAGAAGAAGAAGAAGAAGAAGAAGAAGAACTTTTATTTGCACTAAAGCCCTAAAAAGAGCCATTGACAAAGCATCAATATATATACATATAAAAAATAGAAACATGGCAATACGTGACAAGAAGTCGAGATGGCATGTGTATTCACGGGAAATAATTCTTTGGTCAATGGGAAAGTAGCTCATACACTTATTTTTTTTTTCTATGCGTTTATTTAAGGTCGCCGCCGGAAAGCCCATATGGGCGACCATACACTCAAGTCGGGTCATCCTAGAGCGTCCCGCGGAGATTTTCGTCGATTTTTTTTCCAGCTTTATTGGTGGAGGAAGACCCCAGGTGCCCCTCCGGGCATTATTTCAGGCACGAGCGGGCACCTGGGTAGAACCACCGACCTTCCGTAAGCCAGCTGGATGGCTTCCTCACATGAAAGATTTCGACCCGAGTGAGGATCGAACCCACAGTGGTGAGGGACCTGTGATCTCAAGTCAGCGACTTTAACCATATACTTCATACACTTATATATATGATATAAACTTATATATGTATGTAATTATGCAAATTTGTCAATTTTCAAACATGGAAGAATATGTAAAATATGTATTGCAAATATTTGTACATATTTAAGGTAATCATTAAATTATATGCATTCATTTCTTATTGGAAAAATTGACTTAGAATTTATAGAAAACTAAATTCTAATTACCTCCCTTTATTTACATGAATATTAAATTCGGTAATATCTTTATAAATAATGTTTTTTGAAACTTACAATATCGATAAATCTTAATTTGAGCATCATAATTTGTATATAAAACCATAAAAATAATGTGTTACAGGATCTTTAAGGCTATTTTTTAGAAGAAAAAAAACAAAAGATATAACAGAGAAAATTTGTTCCATACAAGTTCGAGATTTGTAGAGCAATATATTTTATGCGTCCCAATCTGATATAATTTAGATTTTCTACTTTCAAGCAGAACAAGTCCAAATTTTTAAATACAGAATGAAATTTATGCCTAAAAACTCCAGTCAATCAGTGTCCCTATCGATTTATTCCAAGAAATGATCTGTTAATAGAAAAAAAACTGTCAACGAAATATTTCTAAAATAAAACCATGCAAATAAACTTCAAGCATAATACATAATACATTTGAGAATGTTAATTAAAATTGGTTCGTGTTATATCATAGTGGGCATATAGACAATAAAATATAAGTCATTTGTATTTTTATTTCTCTTGGATATGTCTCATTAAAAATATTTTTGGTTAAAATCATCAGCAATTAATGGTGTATTTTTTTCATTACAAGGTCAATATGAAGAGGCCAGAGCACATCGTTTTTATTTTAATTTAAATGTCACTTAAGCACTACAGTGTTTAGTTGTCCCTTTCAATTTCACACAAAATTCAATTTTCAACTTTGCTTCTTACAATTGTATAGAATTTCTTAAAGTATTGCATGTAAACAAAGTAAGTATCCGCTGATTTATTACATGTATAATGTGTACTCCCTAATCGCTTGTCCGAAAGTCAGCACAGGTGATGCAGAATCTATTTTTAGAATAGTGTTATCTCCAGGTCGAAGGCTATTATAGTCTCACTCATACCGTGACCTAGAAAATTATGCAAACAAAACACAAGAATCGGAAGTAGAACTGATATTACAACTTCCTTTAATAAAGATTACCATGAAAGACTACATGGTGGTGAACTGTTGAAAACTCTCTTGTTACATTCATTTTAAAAGAGTTATTTCCCGGACAAGAATCTTTTAAAAGTGGAGATAATTCAAAAATTGAACAAAACAGAGTTCTGTTTTTTGGGGGGGCTTTTTTTTTTTTTTTTGTTGTTGTTTTTTGTTGTTGTTTTTTTTTTATAATGCACTTTTACTCATTATAACATAAAATCGGCTATTTTTCCCTATTTTGCCCATGTTATAACGGGACCAAAACCATGTGTTAACATAGTCATGCGCTCTTGTTATAGCCCGGTTTCACCTATGCGCAATACATACAGGGCCCGGTAAACAAACAAACAAAAAAATGACGATTTGGCCGGTTTGCCAAAGAGTCATGCGCTCTTGTTATTCCCTGCGGTCTGAAGACCGCATGGTATTGGTACGCGTTTAACTTTTGAGGCATGGAGGAGCACGTGACCTGTTTTCGGTACATGGAGGAGCATGTGATCTGTTTACCGTACCTGATTGGTTAATTGACCTTTTCGAAAACCTAGCTAAATACCGTTTGCCGGTACGTTACGGATTTACCTCTAGGGAATTAGTCCGAATTACACCTAATTAACAACAAAAAACTATTACGTGATATTTCTAATTTTCTATAATTATTTGACCGTTTAAGGTGGAAAAACTTGAATGATGTGTTTGAAAATTATCAATGTTTCTTTAATATCTATCTCAAATTTTACAAAAAATAAATGGTTATACTGAAAATCTACAAAATTAAAATATTCGTAGTGGCATCTGCCATACTAAATAGAAATATTTTCTGCATAAACTTGTGTGTTTACTTTATTTCTTTTTTGCCCGGAATTATTCAGAAAATGGTATTGTTTTATGTACGACCTTCTCCGGTCTTCATGCAACGGTCACCAGTTTTTGAAGACCTTCTTCTATATTGATCGATTATTGTCAACTATCTTCCTGATACAAACGTTTATTTATCCCCCCCCCCAAACAATGTTGAAAATAGTTAAATGAAATATCTTTATATCATTTAAAATGTTCCCCGCAGGAAACCATTTTACTTGTATTGAAATTTATTGATTCGAGGGCCTCAGTCGCATATTCAAGTAACTATGCCGGAAAAACGGCGTATAGACATCGGTGCTAATCTTGGTTGTCGCCCTTTCTAAGAACGGACAGTTGTCGATGTAAACAAATGCAGTAGAATCTACCTGTCATTCAGTTTAACACTCCGATTATAACTTACAAAACTAGATAACACAAAATTAATATGAGAAAATGTTTTTTTATTTATGTTAATGTTGATAAATGCTCTTCAATTTCTTTGAGAGAATAAGGCTCAGTGCCTGATTTTTTTATAAACTTGTTTGCTTGAAAAAAAACCGATTCTGATGTCACTCATCAATCTGAAATCATTCTAAGAATTTCTGAGGGTCATGTCTTGTCTTGGGTAGAGGTTAGAGTAATGTAACGTTTTTTTCTTGAGATAAATCTCCAAAGGCCAAGCTTTTTTAAATCAATTAAAATTATTCATAATTTCGTTCGGTTCCGATAATTTTCCAAGTTGTTGACCCCGGAAAAATGAAACGCATACGTAAAACATAGAATTAGATAAATACCGTCCAAGCACAAGAGTTTAATGTAATTGTGTTTTGTATAAACTATACATCACGAATCTGTTTGAAAATTTTATGCTATAATAGCGTCAACGCACGTTTATTTCGTGTTATAAAGTCTGCAGAGTCCCTCGGAACTGTTGGAGCCCTCGCCCTACCGGGCTCGGGCACCAACCGTTCATCGGGACTCTGCAGACGTTATAACACGGAAAAACGTGCGTTAACCCTATATTATAGCATAAAATCGGCTATTTTTCCCTATTTTGCCCATGTTATAACGGGACCAAAACCATGTGTTAACATAGTCACGCGCTCTTGTTATAGCACGGTTTCACCTATGCGCAATACAAACAGGGCCCAGTAAACAAACCCCAAAAAAAATAAAAAAATACGATTTTGCCTGTTTGCCAAAGAGTCATACGCTCTTGTTACATTGAAATTATTGATTCGAGGACCTAAATCGCATTAAATACGGCGAGCAACATTTAAGTAACTATGCCGGAAATATGGCGTTTAGACATCGCTGCTTATCATTGTTGTCGCCCTTTCTAAGAAACGGACAGTTGTCAATGTAAACAAATATTCAGTTTAAACCCCCCCCCCCAATTAGCTTACAAAACAAGATAACACAAAATGAATATGAGAAAATGTTGTTTCATTGATGTTTCTGATGATAAATGCTCTTTATATTTCTTTGAGAGAATAATGTTCAGTGCCTGATTTTTGTTATAAACTTGTGTGCTTAAAAAAAAACCGATTCTGATGTCACTAATCTTTTTCCTACCGTCAATATGACATAATTCTAACAATTTCTGAGGGTCATGTTTTGTCTTGGTAGAGGGTTGAGTAATGTAACGTTGTTTGTGTTTTTCTTGAGATAATAAATCTCCAGTGTCAAGCTTTGTTAAATCAATTAAAATTCAAAATTTCGTTCGGTTCTGAGGATTTCCCAAGTTGTTGGCCCCGGAAAAATAAAACGCATACGTAAAATATGTGGAATTGGATAAATACCGTCCAAGCACAAGGATTTAATGTAATTGTCTTTTGTATTAAATATACATCATGAATCTGTTTTAAAATTTTATGCTATAAAAGCGTCAACGCACGTTTATTTCGTGTTATAAAGTCTGCAGAGTCCCTCAGAACTGTTGGAGCCCTCGCCCTACCGAGCTCGGACACCAACCGTTCCTTGGGACTCTGCAGACGTTATAACACGGAAACCTATAATAAGATCTATCTACCAACAGAATAGAGAAAATAAGAATCCCTAAAGATGTTTATAGTTTCATGTTGATATCTCTTATAATTTTAGAGTAATGTCCCAGACAAAGTTCAAAAAGTAAAAATAAACAAAGGGCAATAACTCCAAAATTAGGAAAGGCATAGTTATGATTCTTATGCACTGCAAATCTATACATTGAGATATATCTACCTACAAAGTTTCATGTTGATATCTCTTATAGTTATACAGCTATGTCCTGGACAAGATTTTTCTAAAAGGAGAGATAATTCAAAAATTTGAGGCTTAACAGATTTATGGTTCTTTTGCACTGCACTTCTACTTAATGAGAACTATCTATCTACAATGTTTCATCTTGATATCTCTTATAGTTTTAGAGTTATGTTCCAGACAAAGTTCAAAGTGATAAAATTAAGGGCAATTACTCCAAAATTAAGCAAAAAAAGTAATGGTTCTTGGGTACTACACATCTACCCATTGAGATCTATTTACCAACAAAGTTTCATGTTGATATCTCTTATAGTTTTAGAGTTATGTCCCGAACAAGGTTTTTCTAAAGGGAGAGATAATTCAAAAACCGGGCAAAATAGAGTTATGGTTCTTTAAGACTGCACTCCCCCTCAATACCCTCTACCACTGTATGAAGTTAAAACAAATTATCTCCAAGGGTTTTCAAGTAATGCTCCGGACAAGACAACGGACGGACAGATGGACAAAAGAACAGACGGAAGGACGTTCTAACAGGAGAGTAAAACTGTGGCTACTCTATTGTTCTCTCTATTGTTCTTCTTAGCCACACAAAAGAAAATAGCCACATAAAAGCATTACGGAATGAATGGCATTAAATTACCTATTGTCCCTCTAGTCCTGTGAGTGCAGACAGACGGACAAGGTGGCGACTACATGTATATGCTCTCCCTTCGGGGAGCATAAAAAAGGTATACGTATATCAACATAATGGCACTATATTATAATTATGCATGCATATTTCCTAATTTTTAACTGAATGAAAGTAAAAAGCTTTCAAAGCTGACCATGACAATAGGACTTATTTTGACAACGTCACCAGTATAGTGCCAGGTCAGTCCGTTCTTGGACCATTCTCTTTTATTTGAAAATAAAGTAGAACTCATATGAACGTATTAATTTTGTATGAACACCAATCGTGTGTATCAGTTGACACCTATACAGGCACACTTAGACTCAACAAATTGTAAACACATTGGTATTTTAACTTCCATACAAAATATAAAATCACAATAATTACAAAAGATGGCTTAGCTGTACAACCAATGAGAATCTTTTTGGAAACTGTTACAGGGCAACACAAAATAAAAGGTTTTGAAAAATAAAAATAAAAAGCTCGTTCATGGTCCCTTAATTACAAACTCAAACATGCACGTATAGTCTTTAGGCCAGAGTCTTAAAATCTTTCCTCCTGATTTTGTTTAATGGATTTTCGCATATTTGAATTTGAAACAGTTCAATTGAAGTTTAAGTGATACCAAAATGAAGTTACCAACAATATAGATCCCGTTAAAGCCGCGCGGACCCAAAAGCTGGCCTAGTTTTATACTGGTGGCTAATGCTTATCACTATAGGGATATATTGAAACTTACAAAATGACCATTCTGTAAGTGATCACCAAGCCCAGGATAATTTTGTAAAGATGGACATTATAAATATTATGAAATGAAAGTATTTAAATATAACGGAAAGGTTAACATAACACAAATCTACATTCTACACCAAAAATGGTATAGCAACACGAAAACAAAGAAAAAGAAAATAAATGATATCCAACAGCCTGGACACGTCTTTAGATCTAGATATAACAAAACATAATAAAGGTTTGGGCTAAAAGTCAACACTGATGGCACTGACATAGTAAGAATGTGTTCATTCTCTTGGAATTTATAGAAATGTTTACTCTTTGATTTTTGAGTTAAGTCAAACAAACATTGTCAACATTGTTAATGTGTTTACGCTATTTTAGCATGTTTCATTTCTTTGGTTTAAAGTATAAATCTTTTGTCAACATTGATGTGAAAGATGGAATTTGTTTCATTCCATGCATTTTCGGATCGTCTGTATTTGACATATACCTGTCACAATAGGCCACACATTTGTTAAGTTGAGTCAGCAGTTTTTTAATCTCCATTGTTGTGCCATATTTGTCAAGTAGAAGTACAAGTGCTTGCACGTACCAAGAACCATTTGCAGAATTTCGCCAAGAATAATATCCGGGCACTGTAGAATACGATACTATAAAATCAGCTTCGTTTGGGATCCGTATTTCTTCTTCCGGTTCTGCCTCGTAATCAAAGCGCTGTGCGTCTGCAACATTTAGATTTGCCCCTGCATCAAGTTGATGGCCTCGACACGCTTGAATGAAGAATATCTTTGGTTTCCCCGCTAGCGTCTCACAAGCGAAACCTTTAAAATACTGAAATATGTCGTTTGTTTCAATAGGTCCGTCTACACCATAAATTTTGTCTTTTTCTCCATGGCTTAATATAACACCGACGAAACAGTCTGCGTCTCTATGATCTTTAGCTGCAGCATTAGAGAACGCCATTTTTATTTCCTTGCACGTGGCGTCATGGTAACGTTCTATTTCAAATCCAAGCATTTTAAGCCTACTGCACATTCTAGTAGCGTCTATATCAGTTCCTGTTCGGACTCCGTAACCTTTCTTTTGCATTTCCGATGAAAACGTTTTGTTATTGATAACAACTGCCAGTCCCCTGCGCGGGAAATCCATTTTGTACATGTCGGACAATAACTCAGTACGACTGAATGCTGGGGCGACTCTCTTGTAGGCCTGTACAAAAAACAACCAGTAATTATTATTTTCTTTGTAACACATTGAAAGCAAAATGAGATTCGTGTGATACAAAAATTTAGTAAATAAACAGGTAAAAGAAGTAATGCACCAGTTTATTGTAACACCCATCACAAACCCTGTGGAACCATGGGGACTTATAAAATTATATTTATCAAATAAAAAAGGTCCCGAACTGATGAGCAATAAAAACTGAATCCAACCCCAACATGTTTACATGGACATATCTCCCGCTTTTTTGACGTCAAAAACACCTATCACATTGACGCGTCAGTGTGGGAAAAGAAAAATTATAAAGATCGGCTCATGTCTCCTAGGCTGTCGTTCGGGGTTTCAAATTACTGGTTTATATGTTGATACAGAAGTTTGCGGGGGGGGGGCAAATGGCGTATTGTTTAAACAATGCATTTATACCAGTATCTATATAATTATAATTTATGTCAACTGATGTGTAATATAGATAAACACGACAGTGGAGACAAACTTAATCATTGACAGTACTGTCACATGTAACATACATCTTGACTGATTATTTTATTACATGACTGATTCCGACATTGCTGCGCCACCCCACCTTTCCAACCAACACCTACCACCCCGCCCCCACTCCCTCTCTGTATGAAAACTGAAGTGAACGCATTTAAACCATTTTAGATAATATAAGAAGCGAGGCTACCAGCTACAATCTATTATTAAACTGGATACGCGCCTGCGTTGTACAAACAGGAAATAGCAGTACTTAAATAGACTTGCTAATAAAATATCAAGGTTTCGTGTTACAGTCATTGACGTATATAATTTGCTTGTTTTTATACACAATAAACAATATAATAATATAATAATACAAATTATGTACGTTAACGAGAACAAAGGTCTTAGGTTTCGGCACTTCACATTTAACACATCATAAAAATAAGATCTCGAGTTTATAACAAATCACATAATATGAACAAAAAGCTAATAAATCTCATTACATACCTCCTCAATCTCCTCCTCATTTTCAATATCTCCAATGTCCATAAAAGCCTTGGAACGCGCACCAACATTACCTCCGCAGACGAACGTTTTCAGCAAGGATCCTATAAACCCTTTAGCGTCTGTATCATCCTGTGGCGTCGCGGGGTCCATTTTTCGTTTCAAATAGGTGTCGTCTGCTGTGAAAATATATCAGTTATGAAATGTATCAAACTTCCGCATATAATCAAGTGTTACATATCACAATGTAGATACGCTTACACTTTTTGTGTTGATGGTTGTGTTATATATACGTGTGAAGATAATACGCATATACATACACAAAACACACAAATCTAAGTTTTGGTGAATCACCTTTTCGTATATGTTAGGGTAATTTTGAATGTCATTCGTGCGTTTCAAAAGAAATATAATATGACCATAGACGTAAAAATGGGTTGTCAACTTTAAATAACGGTATTGCATGTATTCTGTTCGATACTTCATTTGTATGTTCCAATGTTAAATTAAAGCTATTTTTACATTTTTGTTTACCTGTCTGTTGTAGCGCGTGTGTGTGATTATTGATGTTAATTTTTGCCTATTGTACCAATATGATTTTAATTGAGATAAAAAATTTTGAACAGAATAGCTTCTACATTTCTATTTGTCGTTATTGTTTAATACTCATATCAATGATTGACGTCATATCAATGTATGACTTATCGTGTTCCTGAAATGCGCTGTAAAAATAGAAACTCACAATACAATAATATCTGCATATCTTTGAATATCTGCAATGAATAATATTGAACTTAAACATTATAACAAGAGGCTAAATCTGTGCCTTAAATTGATAGAACATTAATATAATTTGCAATCTTTTACAATTACTCAATGCAGTTAACTGTTTTTATTGTTTCACCCGTCATTTTTATCGTTGATTCTGCTGTTGCTGATGCTGTTGTTATTGTTGTTTTCATAACTGGTTTTATAACAGGTGATTATTGCATAGCTTATTTCAAGTTCTTGACGGAAACAACCAAAAGGAAGCGTAAATCTAAAGAAAAGATACAAGACTTCCTTAAAAATCAAACACACATGCAGCCCTTTAAGAATATTAATAGTGTTGTACTTACAGATTTAATATCCCCTTAATTAACCTATTTCTGAATTGTTTAACCTCTAACAAATATCCAACGCTATATAAAAAGCCCAAAAATATCTTATCAGTTGAAAAACTGAGCTTTACCTTCTTAAACCATTTTTTGTATGTAAATTGCTTGAAGTTTAAAAATAACCAATAAGTAATTATTGATCAATAAAGAACGATTCGTTCGTTTATCTTGACCTGCCTATTAAGTATACACAAATAACCTCCATATAGAATGTTTAAACAGTCGTTAAGATCGCTGATCGAATGTATTGATCGAGTTTTGAGATTTTAAAATACCTGAACATGGATATTTTTGAAATGAAAGTAGGCTGACATTTTTATGTAATACTGTTGTGATTATGGGGGTTTGTGGATCGACAGCGCAAACGGGGACGGGGGACGGTCCCATTGACAAAAGAGACGATGTGGATGGACCTGTAAGTAAATTAAATGACCGCAAAGAAGATAAAGAGAAAGAAAATGTGGACAAAAATTCAAATCAAACCAATCAGCATGTCAGTGTTAAGAATACCGGAAATACGAGTGACACGTCGGGTAACGATGAGAGGGATGTGGGACTTGTGCCAGTCGGATATTTCAACCAAAATTCCTTCACTGGTCTAGACATAATAGATCTTGATGATAATGAGGAATACCTCCAGGCAATACAAAAGGTAAATAATACACTTGTTATTATTTATATTTTTGACAGCACAGAGTCGTCAATACTTCAATATGTAAATGCTTTTAACCTATTCACTTCGCATGTGTACAGAACGGTCCGACAATGACCATGCCAGTATTAATGTTACCTTGTAAAACGCGTAATATCATTCTCTACATCTCTGTTTGCCATTTTATTTTAAACACGATGACTTTGATAAGCTTATTAGCTCACTAATTTACCAACTAATTAATTACTTACTACAATATGTTAACTAATTCGTTTGACTCATTCATTCATTCATTCATTCATTCATTCATTCATTCATTCATTCATTCATTCATTCATTCATTCATGCATTCATTCATATTTCACAATTCATTCATTCATTCATTCATATTTCACAAATTCATTCATTCATTCATTCATTCATTCATTCATTCATTCATATTTCACAAATTTATTCATTCATTCATTCATTCATTCATATTTCACAAATTCATTCATTCATTCATTCATTCATTCATTCATTCATTCATTCTTTCTTTCATTCGTGCATATACATTCATTCATTTAATATATCTTTCATTCATCCATTGACTCACTTACTAACTGAATCATCCATTCTTTCATCCATTTATTCAGCAAAACAATAATTCATTCACTCAACCAATTTATCAAGGACATTCAAAATGAACATATCAAACCTGAGTAACGGCAGAAGTCATTTTTCCAGATTGGCTGAAATTCCAAACAAAGGGAAATAAATCTTAAAGTCCTAATGTATATTGTGCCGTGTGGCAGCCGTAAAAAGTTGCCTCGTACTTCACTTTAGTATTGTTATATTTTCTGGTCCTTCGGGATCATTGATGCCAGCACATTTAAGTGAGAATTGAGTACCGCTGAAGCCGGTGCTAGGCGGCGTGAGGGATTTTGCACTTATTTATTATCCCTCATGTACAGACTCAATCAAACCGAGTCTGCAATTCTTATGTAATTTTGTTGTGATTAATGCTTCCGAGGGATCACTTTGTTTCCAGGTTTTTATACATATTTTACATATGTTACAGGCCTATCAGAGACCATCACCTCGGTTGACAAGACTAGATCTACTGGCAGATGTTTACAAGATGGATTTTCCACGTCGAGGTAAAGCTATAGTTATCAATAACGAAAAATTCAAAGACAGTCCACAAAGAAAAGGCACTTGGATCGACTACAGTAAAATTTGTAATCGACTTCAAAGACTTGGTTTTCAAGTTGAAGGTCATAATGACGTCACGTGTAATCAGATTATGGCTGCGTTTGTTAATACCGCGAATGAAGACCACAGCGATGCTGATTGTTTCGTTGGTGTTTTTCTCAGTCATGGAGAGAGTAATGAGATTCATGGAATTGACGGAGTAATGAAACTTTCTACAATATTTGAATTATTTCATGCCAGTAGATGCAAAGGTCTGGCGGGAAAACCAAAGTTGTTTTTCATACAGTCGTGTAGGGGTGAAGCTTTCGATGATGGTGTGCATTTAAATGTGGCGGATGCGCAGGGATATGTGCAACAGGAACCGGAAGTTGAACTTACAATTCCAGACGAAGCCGATTTTTTGATCTCTTATTCCACAGTAGATGGCTATTATTCATGGCGTAACGCTAAGAATGGCTCGTGGTATATACAAGCTCTCGTGAGAGTTCTGGATGAATGTGGGACTTTATTAGAGATACAGAAACTTTTGACAAGGGTACATAAACTCGTAGCTAATGAGTTTGAATCTAAAGAACGCAGTCGGAAACGCCGAAAACAAATCCCATCATTTATATCAAGACTTACAAAAGATCTATATTTCAATCCCAAGTGATAACTTTCCCATTATCTATACTTTAATCCATTCCATATAGATCTATATGAACAACTGATTTTGTTTTTTAAAAAAGAGACGAATAATAAGGTAATATACGTGTGTGTAATTTTAGTGACCATTTACTGAAGGTTAGGAATGGCTATCTGATTTTTTTTCTTAATTTCTTTATTTTTTTCAAGGTGAGTTCAGTCATTTTGACAAAATGTTCAGACAGGTAATATATATATATATATATATATATATATATATATATATATATATATATATATATATATTATATATATATATATATATATATATATATATTATATATATATATATATATATATATATATATATACATGTATAACTAGCAATTTTTTACATAGGCAATTTTTTGATATCAGTCTAAAGTGCCAATCAAAAAGTATCAACATTGTCAAATCGTGGCTTAAAGTTTAGAAGTTTGGTTATTATTGAACATTCAGAGAAAAAATGAAATATATAAAATATTTTTATGCATTTTATTTCGCAAAGTAATATAATTGTGCTAACGTGTAAATGTAAATATGAACGAAAATATAGAAGTACACAATATTAAATAAAACATAACATTTATACATTTATGACTTCCAAATGTCATTGTGTCACATGCCAATTTTGTGCACACGTGTAGTATTTGCCAAATAAAATGATTCATTAGCAATTATTTTGAAAGGAAACAACAGAATGTGCGCCTAAGAAGCCTCTGACATGATCTTTTGCATGTACTCACTTATTGTGTTGTTATTGGTATACGTGGTGTTGTTGTTGTTGTTGTTCTTGTTCTTGTTCTTGTTGTCGTTGGGGTCGCTAACTATTTTATTTCATTTAAAATAAAGAAAATAATGTTACACGGAATAATAATTCATTGAAACGAAAAAGCGATTCGCTATAATGAAATTTTATTTTGTTAAAACGAAATATTATCTCATTTTCTAAAACGAAATCTAACATAAAATGAAAATGATACCGTAACAACAGGAATGGACAAAGAAATACGAACAGTTACCCATATGTTTGATAATAAATTCCTAATATATTAACGTTATCATGAAAACAATAAAATTGAAATTGTATTTGCCTTTATTTCTTAAAGGCCCATTATGCCTGTGAAATGTTATCATTTTTATTTCTAAAGAAACGTTTATGTTTGGTATCTTAATACAGTTTTCAAAATTTAAGTTATTTGCTACAGAGATGAACTATCTTTTTTGCTTCCTTTACTTTTTTTGGTAATTGGTATGATCATAGTGAATGAGTTTTTTGTATGGAAGTCAAAACGCATCTTTGTTCCTTAATGACACATTACTGCACGTTCAGCGCTTCTTCCTACTTCGCTACTTAAAATTCAAAACTAATTTACACTACGTTTCTGAGGCATAATTTGACTTTAATTCATCATCTAATTAAATTGGGCTATGATAAATACATTAAAATAGAAATAATAAATATACAGTCAAACCTGTTAACAAATGTCATCCAAAGGAGAGACAGACTGTGACCCTGATAGACAAATGGTCTTTATTTGGAGGTTACTTTTGTTCTATTTATAATCAGTCTGTCATTTTTATCAGTTTGTAGGGTGGTCTTTATTTGGAAGTTGTATTAAACATGGTTTGACTGTACATGTATACAAATGTGTAATTTAGATACCGTTACAATATTGCTGGCATGTGATAAGAGACTTGAACCCATCTACATATGTATCATATCGGCTATAATATGTCACAGTTTCACATCCAAGAAAAATTCTTAAAGGCACATTATGTCTCAGAAACAAATAAAGTTTTTAGTTTTAGAGAGTGTTAATATGTGTGACTTTGGAGCATGGTAGATGCTTTTCAGCGTTGAATCTAAAATATTTTGTCATTAAAGTAGCAAACTGTAAACACAGCAGTATTATGATTTCCATACATACAAAATCATCTGAATTACAAAAAGCAAAATTTTTTTTAAAAATTGACCAATTGACTTTTGAGACATGAAAATAAAAGCATTTCTGAGGAATACTAGGGCTTTATAATAAGAACATATTTAATGTTTTTCTAATGCACGAGTGAAGAAAGAGCGGACGTGATGCTTAAATAAATGAAGGCAAAATGATTGTTTTGTAAAATATTTGTAAATAAAGTCTGTTTTAATAATCTGTCTTATTCAGTTCAATGGTCCAGAATTTGTGTCAAATAGTTCCTGAAAAGATAAAAGTCAACACAAGGTCTTTCATATGGCAAAACACATTGTGCATATGACTAAAGCACCCATTTAAAAAAAGTTAATTTGATATCTCCGATCTAAACTCGTTTTATACTTAAAGGTCGAGTGCGTTTCAAGGGTGGGTGGTGTTTTACGGGTTCTTATCTAATCATATAACTTGTTAAACGTTACTAAAATTTCAAGCGCATTCTTAATACAGCAGTCACCTTCAAACAAATCTGCAATAAACTACATACAAATCTGCAAGGAACTACATACACATAAAACACATCAACTACATAAATATCTGCAGAAAATTACTTACAATTCTGCAATAAACTACATACAAATCTACAGGAAACAATATGTACATAAACACCTGCCTGCAGAAAACTACATACACATCTACAGTAAACAAAATACACAACTGCAGTAAACTACATAAACATCTGCAGAAAACTATATACAAATTTGCAGTAATCTGCATACAATTCTTCAGTAAACTACATACAAATTTGCAATTAACTACATAAATATCTGCAGAAAACTATTCACAAACCCGCAGTAAACTAATCTACAGGAAACAACATGTACATATAAATTTGCGGTAAACTATATACAAATCTGCAGTAAACTACATACAAATCTGCAGTAAATACTTACAAATCTGCAGTACAACAAAAAACTACATACAAATTTGCAGTAAATTACATACAAATCTGCAGTAAATACTTACAAATCTGCAAAACAATAAAAAATTATATACAAATTTGCAGTAAACAAAAACAAATCTGCAGCAAGCTACATACAAGTCTGCAGTAAACTACTTACAAATCTGCAATGTAACAAAAAAAACTAGATACAAATTTGCAGTAAACTACATGCAATTTTACAGTATACTTCATACAAATCTGCAAAACAACATAAAACTACTTACAAATTTGCAGTAAACTACATACAATTCTGCTGTACACTACATAGAAATCTGCAATACAACAAAAACTACATACAAATATGCAGTAAGCTTAATACATATTTGCAGTAAACTACATACAAATATGCATTTAATACTTACAAATCTGCAGTACAACAAAAAATACATACAAATTTGCAAAACACTACATACAAATCTGCAGAAAATACTTATAAAACTGCAATACAACAACAACAAAAACATACAAATTTGCAGTAAACTATATAACCAACTGTATTAAACAACACACACATTTGCAGTAAACTACATACAAATTTGCAGTAAATTACATAAAAATCTGCAGTAAACTTCATTCAAATCTGCAATAATCTACATACTAATGTGCAGTAAACTACTAACAAATCTGCAATTAAACAACAAAACTACATACAAAATTGCAGTAAACTACATACAAATATGCAGTAAATACTTACAAATCTGCAGTACATATAAAAATTTATATAAATTTGCAGTAAACTATATACAAATTGGTAGTAAACTACATACAAATATGCAGTAAACTACTTACAAATCTTCAAAACAACAAGAAACTACATACAATTTGCAGTCAACTACATATAATTCTGCAGATAACTACTTACAAATCTGCAATACAACAAAAAACTATATACAAATTTTGAAGTAAAATACATACAATTCTGCAGTAAATACTTACAAATCTGCAGTACAACAAAATACTACATACAAATTTGCAGTAAACTACATACACATCTGCAATACAAAAAACTTATCCAAATCTGTAGTAAACTACATACAAATCTGCAGTAAACTTCATGAACATTTGCATAAAACTACTTATAAATCTGCAGTTAACTAATTACAAATCAGCAGTACAAACAACTACATACAGATTTGCAGTAAACTACATGAACATATGCAGAAATGCAGAAAACTTCTTATAAATCCGCAGTTAACTAATTACAAATCTGCAGTACAAAAAAACTACATACAAATTTGCAGTAAACTACTTACAAATATACAGTAAATACTTACAAGTCTGCAGTACAACAAAAAATTACATACAAATTTGCAGTAAACCACAAACAAATCTGCAGTAAACTACATACAAATCTGCAGCAAACTACTCGCAAGTCTACAATACAAAAAACTACATACAAATTTGCAGTACACTACATACAAATCTGCAGTAAATACTTACAAATCTGCAATACAAATCTGCAGTAAACTTCGTACAAATCTGCAGTTAACTATATACAAATCTGCAGTAAACTACATACAATTCTGAAATAAACTACATACAAATCTGTAGTAAACTATGTACAATTCTGCCATAAACTACATACAAATCTGCAGTAATACAAATCTGCAGTAAACTACATACAAATCTGCAATAAATTACATACAAATTTGCATTAAACTACATACAATTATGCAATACAACAAAAAACTACATACAAATTTGCAGTTAACTACATACAAATCTGCAGTAAACTACATACAAATCTTCAGTAAACTACATACATACAAATCTGCGGTAATCTACATGTACATACAAATCTTCAGTAAACTACATACATACAAATCTGCGGTAATCTACATGTACATACAAATCTGCAGTAAACTACATGTACATACAAATCTGCAGTAAACTACATGTACATACAAATCTGCAGTAAACTACATGTACATACAAATCTGCAGTAAACTACATGCATCTCTTCAGTAAACTACATACACATCTGCAGATTCATCTGCGGTCCAAACCGCCGAGCTTGATTTGATTTATGTAATATAAATCTCTGTCCAAACCAAACATTTTATGATAAATTATGAATCAAATGCAATTTACGAATATGTAGATTTTTCTTGTTTGTTTCCAACTAGCAAACAGGAAGTGGTTTTAGTAAGCAACTTGTTTTCACCTAACGTCAATTATGTTATCTTGTTATATCTATTTTTATTCATTTCATATCATAATGAGCTTTTAAGTGCATTTATTATTACGTCTATGTCATGTATACATGATACATGTCTAAATGTACATTATTTGATGGCACATATGATAGTGCATTAAGTATATTACAGTAACTGCAAAGGGGTACGATTTAATAACACGTGTCACGTGACGCAAAAAATAAAAGTGTACCAGATTTTGCTCATATACTTCGACATTCACATAGCATATTTATTCAAATTTATGTTCTGTCCTGCGTTTTTTAGAGTTTTTTATGTGGCAGAGCCGGGCTTCAAGACGTTGATATGTCCGCTAAATGAGCCGCGTCACGACAAAACCAACATAGTGAGTTTGCGACCAGCCTGCGCGCAGTCTGATCAGGATCCATGCTGTTCGCTATCAGTTTCTCTACTTGTTATAGAGTATGTCAGCGAACAGCATGGATCCTGATCAGACTGCGCGGATGCGCAGGCTGGTCTGGATCCATGCTGGTCGCAAACCCATTATGTTTTTTGTCTAAGGGCGGCTCAAATATAGTATGACCCCAGACATCTCAATAAATGACGTGCATGCAAATGGACGCTTGTCATTTGTTTAAAAAGTGTACTTGATAAATTTGTATTTGATATCAAGAAACAAATGCAGATCAGTAAATTAATTCTCAAAATATCACATTTAAAAGAAATATATCAATAATAGAAAAACATCTCATGCATAAATCTCCGCATATCTCAACCCAAGAGACACTTTGTATGTGATATATTTATACTCCGTTCAAAAGAAGGTCCACACATATATGTTGGTCTTACACTTAACATTAAACTAAATTCAAGGAACTCTACCGAGGTCAATAAGCCTAAAAACTATAATTTGAATGTCTTACATAGATCAGACTTATATGCAAAAGAAAACTAAAAAATATGATTTGAAAAAAAAAATGAAAAACGTATTTTCGTGCTATTCTTCGCCCGATTTGAGCAAAAAGAGTTTCAATGCTCAACGCTTTTCAATTTTGGACACTTTTCACATTAAGATTATACTGCAAAATACCGAGCGAATGATCTGAAAATTTTGCACATAATTTATTGATCTAAACCTACATCAAATTGAAAATTAATCTTGAAAAAATATTTCCAGTCCTGCCTTGTCAAAAACCCTCAGTGGAGTTCCTTTAAGGTCAGTCATCTTTTTCCTGAAAATGAATTGAAAAGTTCAAGCATCCATGAAGTTCCGAATAGAAAGCATGTGAATGAAAACGATTATTAATTTGATATGAGTATGTTTATTTCAAACCTTTTAGTAGCAGAGAATATATATAAAAAATAATATGTTTGACATTAACAAATGTTCCAGTCCGTTATTCAGTTCAATCTTCTTTCACTGACTGTTATTTAATAATTTTATTCTGGACGCAAATGTAAAAAAAATCTCCTTAAATGAGCATATTTCTACATTATGTTGATTACTATTTTGTATAATAGTATATGCTTAATATTTCGGGAATAAATCGGAGCTTCATAGCCGTTTTCGTGAAACTAAAACACCATTACTTTTCAAGCGTTTGGGAGTATCCGATAATTCAACATACGTTTCGTCAATATCATAATGTTTCCGTGAGGCATATTTTGTTTTGAGAGCAAAAATTTGCAACGTTATCATATTCTCATACATTTTAATTGTCATTATGCATAATGATTCACGACGTCATTGTCTGAGACAGGTCACCTGTCAAGGTCAGTCAACTACTTGAAGTCATTAGTCATTACATGCATGTTTTAATGTCAGACACCTGTATTAATTGATTTTTAATTACGCTGATTTGTACATAAATACTAAATACCCCTTTCTGGAGCAGCATTTTGCTAAAACCCAACTTGCTCCGTTATATCGAAAGACAACTGGTAAGGTAACTGTTTATTTAGAATCTTTTATCATTTTAATACATATGTATTTATATAATTATAATAAACGTGTTATTTTATTTTTGTAACTTTTGCTTCAGTAACGTTTTATTTTTTCCTCGTGCCTAGATAAAAATCGCTATAGATATTAATTCTACATGATTTCATTTTGTTCAGCAAAATGAATTCGCATCATTTTATTATCATTGTTGTTGTTGTTATTTATTATGTTTAATTAAAGATAAAAATCGCATTGTCATAGTAATTTTGAATTTAGCATGATTTCGTTTGCTTTTGACATCTTTCTGGAGTTCCAATTCCGAACGTCAAGGCAACCGAAACAGTTTGCGTCTTTTTTTTAGTGATATAGAGTTGTTCTTAAGAAATTAGTCAAGAGATATACTATGGAAAAGTATGGCTGTGTTTAAAAAAAGTACGACAATGATATTTTACTATAAGTTGGAAACTCAGGTCAAGCAAATTTCAATAGGTATCAATTTTAGACTGATCAACCAAAAAGTTAGATGGTAATAGTATATACACATGTATTATGCTTACAACTTCTTTACAATCGTTTATTTCTGATGATATTTTTATTTAAGTCTTATAAGATTCCCTACACATGGACGCCAATTTTATCCGTCGGAGCACATGAGCCATTCTTGATTCTGCTGCAAAAACAAACCAACAAATCCTTTTGACGTTTTATATGTAAAATTGTATTCTTTGCTTTGCATCACTTGTATAAAGACCAACATTCTGAGCGGGAATCATACCAGGACAGGGAACCAGGTTTTATCTGGTTCCCTGGCCTACAATGGTTCCCATCCAAGATGTACTTTTTAGAGGTATGCAGGAGACCGGTCTAACTATTGGTACCACTCTTGATCATTTCAACGCTTTATAGACATTTAGAAATCACGAAAAGTGACAACAAATGCGGAATGTTCACGATCACATGACAAATACATCATTGTAAATATGTGTAAATAATACTTTCATAGCTACTTTAGTGTTTAAGTATCATTTTATCTTTTCAGATCAGACGATCACCATGAAAACATCACAGTCAGTCATTATTGCTTTGTGCCTTCTTGTCGTCTGCGCCAGTGCTGTCCCAATGTACCGTAAGTATATCTGCTTGTTTCAAACACTTTAACTTACGACCTAAAAGATTTTCAAAAACGTTGTTTCCGCTTTATGAAAGTATTTGGCATAAAATGCATGTATTTTATTTGTTAGTTTTTGTAATAAATATATTAGCTGTTGTCAGTAGTCAAAGTGAAAAAGAAGGGAATAGTGAAGGCTATGTTCTTTATATCAGCTAACTTTTCCTAATTACATAAGAAAAATTTTGCTTCGAATAAACGCTATAATCATACGAATGAATCGGTTGAGTTAAATGAATATATAGCATTTTCGCTATCTCAGTAACATTCCGGTATTTATTTAAGTTTTCGTTTTCTCTCTTTTTCGTATACGTATGATTACATAATCACTCATTATTCATCTGTAGGCCACAAGAAAGGTTTCGGGCCACCAATTATGCCGGTGCCATTCCATCCATATCCAATGTATGGACCACAGCGAAGAAACGGATTCAATAACGGACTTACACTTCTCACCTCGGCAGCTCTTCTTGGCTCCGGAAATCCATTCGGACAGGCCCTTGGCGGTGTAGGACTTTTCAGTCTGCTTTAAGAAAACCATCAACAACTGCATAAACCCGTATGTATTTTTGTTTTATAGCATTATCTATGAAAATAGAGAAACACACATACCAGAGAGTAAATTAATGTTACATTATTTGTTTTATCTTGCTTCTTTATGGACTTTTTATCTTTTTTATGAAGTCTTCTCGGCGATATAATTATTCTGAATGGTTAAGAGCGCGTTAAATTTCCAATTTTCAAATTAAAAAAAAGATACAGAAAGGGAAGCAGACAGTCATGAATTTATCTTCAAAAAAGCTAAGTGACGATGATTTTATTCTTTTAGGAAAGGGTTTAAAGTTCTGCCCTAAAATTAAGTCTCATGATAAAATTAAACTTGCTGAAGATACTTTCATGTTTCAAAGAAGATTAAGACTCAAAGAATTTTTTAACAATTTAAATGAACCTTGTGAAACTAATTCTCAAAGTGATAGTGAAAAAGACGAATATTCCCAACACCCATTTTTCAATAAAAAAGAATCGTCATTCACCCCCACCGCTGGAAGAGATGTTTACTTGGACTTTTACATTAATGCTATTACGGAAGAAATATTGCAATCCAGTATCATTAATAAACACAAACGTTATAGTAATATAACCAAGTCTGAAATGGAGTCGCTACGTAAACTGTCACAAGATAAAAGTATAATTATAAAGAAAGCGGACAAATCGAACACTATCGTTATTATGAATACTGACGATTACCGACGGGAAGTTTTACGTCAACTCGAAAACAACAGCTACTATGAAAAATGTACGGAAGATCCTACAGAAATTATTAAATGTAACATATCGGAATGCATTGATAAGATTAAAGAAACAAACGACTGTATTTCAGATGAATTTGATGTATTTCCAACGAACATACGTACACCGTGTTTTTATATCTTACCTAAAACACACAAATCTCCAGACTTCACACTGCCATTAAAGTATCCGGGTAGACCTATTGTGTCAGGATGTAACTCACCGACAGAAAATATTTCAAAGTATCTCGACTTTATACTTAAACCACATATGCTTAGATTGCCATCATATGTAAAAGACACCACAGATTTCATCAACAAATTACGTAATATTAAACTACAAAGCAAAAACACATATTTGGTAACACTAGATGTCTCTTCACTTTATACTAATATACCACATACGGATGGAACTGATGCGTGTTTGTATTATTTAAGACAAGGAAATAATAACAGCAGACGTTCGTCAGATGAAATTGTTAAACTTTTGAAACTTATTCTTGAAAATAACTACTTCAAGTTCGGGGATGACTATTTTCTTCAGAAAATGGGTACCGCTATGGGAAGCCCAGTCGCCCCCGCGTACGCAGCACTTTTTATGGGGAAATTCGAAGAGGAGTTTTTGAAAGATAGTCAGCTTAAACCGTCATTGTGGCTTCGTTTTCTAGACGATATTTTTATGCTTTGGGATCATTCTCTTGAAGAACTTAACACATTTATTGACAAAATCAACAATGTTCACCCAAGCATTAAATTCACCCACACCATATCTCAACAATCTGTTTCGTTTCTTGATGTTCAAGTATCAAAAGGAAAATCGTACGAACTTCAAACTAATGTTTATGTAAAGGAAACTAACAACCACCAATATCTTGATTATACATCCTGTCATCCAAAACGGTGTAAAGACGGAATACCCCACAGTCAGGCTAAGCGTTACAGGAGAATTATATCCGACGACGACGTGTTCTCTACTTCACTGAGCAAACTACGAGAATTCTTCATAAGTAGAAATTTCCCTGAGACGGTTATAGATTCAGCGTTTCTTCACGTGTCACAGATGTCACAAGAGGATGCCTTACGGCCACAAGATAAAGAAAAGAAAAACGTTCTTCCATTTATTGTGACATATAATCCGTCCTTACCTAATATTGGAAATACTATTCATAAATATTGGGACCTACTAAATCTGTCAAAAAACGAAGGTGTTAAAAATATTCACAATAACTACACACCCATAATTGCCTATAAACGTCCAAGAAACTTACAAGACTTTTTAGTTAGATCTAGATTTGATACTGACAGTGACTTTACATCACATTCTGGAGGTTGTTGTAGAAAACGCTGTTCTCATTGTGTTCGTATTAATAGTGGTACGTCATTTTACAGTTCAAATACAGGAGAGATATTTGACTTACGTCAACATACTAACTGTCAAACCAAGAATTGTATATATTTGATAACATGTAAAAAATGTAGCATGCAGTATGTTGGTCAAACCAAACAACCTGTGTCTAAACGAATGAATAGCCATAAATTTGATATATGCAATTTTGTAGATCCTGCATTCTCCACTAATGTTGCAAATCATTTTAATAAGGACGATCATAATTTTACCGACTTTTCATTTATGCCCATAGATGTTGTTTACAATACTTTAGATCGTTTGTGCAAAGAAACATTTTGGATTCATAAGCTAAAAACTCATTTTCCAGAAGGAATGAACACAAAATTGTTATACTCAATTAAATAATTCATAAAATATCAATCCACGCTACAAATGCTAGAATTACGCCACATAGATATTCGTTTTTTCCTATTATCATTTTTTATAATTAAACCCTATAGGAAATATTCGTATTTATTAATCCGATATCTATTGTGTCGTTTTTATATTTTGATGCTTTGTTTGGTGCACTTATCTCTTTTATCAATTGGAATTGTTCGTATTTGTTCGTTTTTCCGCTAAAGTGGGCGTGACGTTAATTGTAAAATTACGACGTCACGTCCGTTGATATTATTATTATTTATTTACCTTGAAAAAGGCATACATTTGCCGAAACGTTGGAAAAATAAAAAATGATATTATACGTGTTATTGCTGTGACTTTATCATTTCAATTTTCAAATTAAAATAATTGGGCCCTTTTTAACGCAAGCCTTTCTCGCTATTATACGTGTCACACAGATTAGAATAAATAATATTTAAAATGACGATGCTGTGTTGAATTTGATAGTATACACTGTTTATACGACTTTATGGGAGAAAACAATGTACTCCAATATTCTCGAAGACGGTCTGTTAATTAAAATACAAGAATGCACATTCCCCAGCCAAAACTTTTTTAATACTGGCTAGCAGGAAGTTTCATGTTTGATTCTGATTTTCGAAAAGTGGTCGGCATTCTAATAAAAAATTTTTTATATGTATGATTACGGAATATTCTTATTTACAACATTTGTTTTATTTCATTCCTTTCAGATGATTCGGAGGGGACGTTTCTGCCATAGCCTCGAGAAACCTGTGCAGATTTAATGTTTATTTATTTATTTATTTATTTATTTATTCGTTAATTTATTTATTTACTGTACATCTACTTATTTTTGAATGCCATGCTTGTTTAATAAATTATTTCATTTCAAAATATGATTTTTTTTATTCGTTTGTTTTATGGTGGCCGTTATATGCCATGTCGCATTTTGCTCAGCGGGGTTCCAGGAACTACGGCATAGTTGTTTTTGTCGTAAGTTTGTTCTTTCTCCTTTGTTCCGCAGGGCGCCAGACGAAAATACTGCCACTTTGTTGTACTTTCGCCCTGCTGGGCGCCAGGCAAAAAAAATAAACACGCCAAATTACGACAATGTTACCACTTAGTCATACTTTCACTCTGCATGTGTAAACAAGAAAATACGTTATACGGAGCGAAAATACATTATGGGAAAACTCAGCCACCATTATTTCTACATCAGTACATTTAGAGTCCTATATTTTTATTGACATGGGGAGCCTTATCAGTCCAAAATAGCGTATCTTAAACATGTACAGCTACCCGAGTTTGGAGTTCGTTACAATTGTTGTCAGATGTCAACTAAGAGCTTTATGTATTCTTTTTGGGAATTATTTCAGCCAGTAGTTGAAAAAAATGATAAAATTACAAACGAACTTTCTACAAACTTCTGCCTTTTTTCTTCAAACTTAAAGCTGCGGTCTTACTAACTCCCGGCAGAGCCCTGTACCACCCCGTAAGTTACCAGGATGATCTGGAACGATCCGGGGTGAAATTATTGTTGCGGTCACACTAACCCTGGCAGCACTACGGTAATTCCAAACAAACCACCCAGGATGCGCTCCGGACCATCCAGGCAGAGCCCAGGTGAAGCTACGGTTCATGCCAGTGCTTCCACGGTCGTTCCAGGATGACGCCGGAAGAGCCCCGGTTAACCAAGGCAGAAGCCCGGTCGATCCAGGCAGAGCCCAGGAGGATCCAGGCAGAGCCCCGGTAGAACACCTGTGCATTGAAAACGTGCGAAAATGATTACATTGATACATAATTTTTATTCAATATAATATCTATTGTTGCGGAACAGTAATTCATGACGATTTTCTGAAAATCCTTATGCAAGTCTGAAGGGAAACGGGAAGGGTTTTAATATTAATATTAACAAGTGCAATCATCGCAAATTGTCGTGATTCTTTTGAAATGAACCGGGCTTTTCCGGGGCTCTACCGGGATCAACTGTAGCTCCATAGTCATCCTCCGGGGCTCTGCCGGCATCCTCCGGGGCTCTGCCGGCATTCATCGGGGCTCTGCCCGGCTATCACCGGGGCTCTACCGGCTATATCATACCCCGGATCATCCCCGGTTTGTGCCGGCAGAGCTACGGTGCTTCCCCGGTGTAACCCAGGTCGTTCCCGGCAAAGCTTAGCTTCCCGGATCATCCCGGACCACCCCCGGTGATATTAAATATTTTATTCCATCCGAGGTCAAATGCCGGATGTTCCCGGATCATCCCGGACATTGCCTGCAGAGTAACAGATGTACCCCGGTTGTTCCCGGTTGTTCCCGGTCGTACCCCGGTCGTTCCCGGACGTCAACCGGGATGTCAGTGAGACTTTAGCTTAAGCTGCTGTGTCACTTTCTCCCGGCAGAGCCCAGGACCACCCCGGTAAGTAAATGGGATGATCAGAGACGATTCGGGATGAAATTATTGTTGCGGTCACACTTACCCCTGCAGTACTACGGTAATTCCAAACTAACGCCCAGGCAGAGCCACGGTAGAACCACGGTGGATTGAAAACACGCGAAATGATGACGCTGATACATAATAATTTATTTTCTCCTATTTAATAAGTAATTCATGATGATTTTCTGAATAATCCTTATGCGAGACTGGACATAAAGCTGCAGTCTCACTCCCGGCAGAGCCAAGGACCATCCCGGTAAGTTACCGGGATGATCCGGGACGATCTGGGTTGAAATTATTAATGCGGTCACACTAACCCGGCAGCACTACGGTACTTCCCAAGTAACCAGCCAGGATGCGCTCCGGATCATCAAGGCAGAGCCCAGGGGAAGTTACGGTTCATGCCGGTGCTTCCCCGGTCGTTCCCGGATGACGCCGGAATAGCCCCGGTTGACCCAGGCAGAGCCCTGGTCGATCCAAACAGAGCCCAGGAGGATCCAGGCAGAGCCCCGGTAGAACCCCGGTGGATTGAAAACGCGCGAAAATGATTACATTGATATACAAGAAAAGCATTGATGCAAAGCATCAAAGGGCGACGCCAAAAGAATTTGATCCAGGTTTGCACCTAAATACTTAACAAAAGATGTGTACTTTATAGCAGTACCATTACATGTGACCTGGAGGCTAGGCCAAGTTTAAGTTGAAACTTAACTTAAACCAAAAAGAATAGACTCTGTCTTGCCAAGATGCAAAGACAATTAATAGTCAATTAACCAATCTTATCAGACTCAGCTTTATTTTACCAGATACATATAATCACAGGCACGAGTATCGGACCTGGGAAGAAAAAATATGACAAGATTGATAAAAAAAACTGTGTTCATAAAAACAAAAACAAAAATGTAAATAAACACCCCCTTTAAAAATATACTATTAACTTAAAATATATTTTTAAAGGGGGTCATTATTTACATTTTTTTTGGTTTTTGACACTTTTAAGATGAACACATGCTTTTATCAATCTGGTCATATTTTTTCTTCCCAGGTCTGATACTCGTGCCTGTAAATATAATAAACGCTTATTGCTTAGGGTTGCAGTCATGCCATTGACATATATTAGACATAAAAGAGGACCTAAAATGAACATCAGGGGACACCATAGGTACTCAGAGCAGTAGTAGAATGGGTACCAGCAACATCCACCAGCTGCTGTCTATCAGAGATAAGACTTAAACCATGTAAGAATGTCATTACATATGGCATATGCTTGAAGTTTCATGAAGAACTTCTTCATGCAGTATAGTGTGATCAACTGTATCAAATGCCCTTTGTAGATCTAAAAGTATCATGCAATACTGCCTTTGTCCATTTCAAATTTAATGCAATCTGTTAAATGAATCAAACATGTGTCAGTTGAAAAACCACTTCTAAACCCTGACTGAAACTACCTGACCATGACTCAAACCCATGACTTTCAGAAGACCAACTGAGCTATCCGGCTGGCTACACATTTTCTCTTTAATAATGAAACAGTTCTTAACCACAACATATTTCCAAACTATATTGATTTGTGTCCTTGAATTTCTTATGTTTACAGAGCATAGTGAATTGAACTCATGCTTATATGCAGTCACAGGATGAAAACAACTTTCAGCTTGACCAGAACTCAAACCTGTGACCCACAGAATAATGCACCGCAGCTGTAGCGATTGATCTATCTGGCTGCTTACACATTTCTCCCCTGAATAGTGAACAAATCTAAACTGTGACAGATACTTTTAGATTTTTAAATTAACAGATAATTAATTCTTAATTAATAAATAAGAAAAAAAACCTTACATACTCATAGTCTTAATTAAAATAACAATTTATATATTATTCTATATTTTTTTTACTAAAAAGGGCTTAGACAGTTATTGGTTGAAAGTGAACATAACTGTGCTAATACATGTACAATATCTTTTTGTTGTACAGATAAAAAACTAACCTTTTTTCTATGATAAGAAATCTTATGAAGGCTGATTTGTATTTTGCATCAAGAGCACCGGGCGAAAACATGAAAATGCAACGAACGAACCACTTTGTGGTAGATTGTATTTTCATTTTTTCAGCTGGCGCCCGGTTACTTTTTGTACTATGTCGGTTTTCATGTGGCACAAACCACCCACTATAAAATTTAGTACACAAATTTATTCAAGGGCAAGTTACAATCTACTCTATGAAAAGTCTGTTGTCGGGTTGACTCAGGAGACCTGGAGGTTGAGACCGTTGTCCCTCCATTACAAATAGATAAGACAGAAGCTGTCCTTTTCAAACTATGCACATGTTAGAAAAAAAATAGAATAACTATTCAGAATATGATTTTTTGAGACTTTATTAATAATATTGCTTGATCCAAGTTTAAAGACATTTTCAATCAATACATGTATTATCATTTATAACTTTAAATGAAAGTCTCATCCCTTTGATAATAATGACATAACTGTAACTCTTTTAATTCAGAAATAGTCTCATCATATCAATAAACTAAGATATACATGTATGCACATAGCATTAATGATCCCAGTTTCTGTTAAATAAATATGAAATCCTAACATTAACATTAACATGCTTTTGATGACCTTACAACTGGTAAATTTTATACAACAAAAATAGTAAGTAATACCTAAGATAGACAGAAAAGAACAAATAATTTAGTAAACATGAGTTACTTCCCCTTAAAATAGAGAAAATCTGAAACCCAAAAGAACAGCCTAAACAGCAAAATTATGAAATGTTGCAGGCTCAGTTTTATTAAAATATGATAAACAAGATCAACAAGGAAAGGCGGCGTTCAATGAACGCAACCCCCCACATGACCAAGCAACAAGAACCCAACGGCAAGGAGCCCAGGCGGACCCCAAACATAAAAAGGACAGGGCAAAGACACGTTAATCATTAATTGATAAATAATTTGTAACTGATTAGGAATTCAAAGAAAATAATAATAGGCCCACAAAGGGGAAGGGGACAGGAGACTGGGGGGGGGGGGGGGGTTAATCAAAGAAATAAAAACTAGAGGCAATGGGGACGATACTTACCGTAGACGAGAAAACAACAAGGGACACAAACAAAAGTGTCACCAAAACAGTATGAAACAACATAGACATGCATCTGAGGAACACAGTGGGGCGCCGCCTTGGAACGGTCAGCAGCATAATAATGACTGCTGGGGAGTTTAAACCGGTTTATGGTGCACCAAACCTCGCTCTTAGCCCCACCATGTTCCTATAAACGAGACAGTGTAAATAAAATGAATCCCCGCCAAGTGAAATTCTAACAGTTGTCATGGTTACAAAAGGTTAAATAAGTAAAACACTAAAATGATCATGTAGAAACATATAAAAGTAAACCCAATGACCAAAACAAAAGTACTCAATGTCCTAAAGGAAGACAGAGCAACAAGAAAATCACCTACAAGGGCCCGACGAAGCAAGGCAGAAGACGAACATTAAGACAATTCAGTCCCAAAGGGCTTTACGAACTATCCATCATAGAGTCTCCCACTTGGTCCGTCAGATGCAATCAAAAGAGGAAAGCGTAGTGTCCAACTGTAAAAGGGTTGAACACTAAACATGCAGTATGTTTTAAAATAGTAGGGTCATAACCTCTTTTAATAAAACGTTTAATGATTTTAGTAAAAACAGCAGAAAAATTACCATGACCCAAAATCTTACGAAGTTTGTAAATCACATCGCCATAAAAACCAGGCTGGCTAATCCCTTGTCGCAGAAGAGTTTTTAAATCACTATTGAATTTAGAAATTAAATCAAAGTTACGATTGTAAAATTTAGTAAAATATTTCCGTAATTTATGATAGCGGTAGCCCTGTTTTAGAAGCTTGCTGGTAATAAAAATATTCCGCTCGTTGAAATCCTTTATGTTGCTACAAGCTCTAGCGAATCTAATTAACTGAGAAACATAAACCCCGTAAGCCATGCAAATTAATGGTAAAGTGTTCATAAAAATAGATGGCCATGTGACAGCAGTAATTGCAGAAAACCGGATAGCTTTCAACATCCAGATACTGGTACACTTTGTAAAAACAACCATTCTGTGCAACAGATAAACATTATATGGATAATATCAATAGGATAATCGTTTACAACAGTTCATTACTTATCCTAATACTCATTTGCAGGTGAACTTTCTTCTTGTAGGAACATTTTGAAAATATATAAATGGATGAATGAATGGATACGGCATATCAATGTAGACCACAACGATATTCGAAATCCGGGTTTTAGTATTGTCTAAACTAAGGGACAAGCTGTTAAACTGAGCCTGCAATTTTGTTAAAATAATATCACAATGCACATGCTTTTTACATAAAGTTATTAAATACAAATATAACAACATATTTGTTTACTTGATTTTTACGAATCAAAATAAAACTAATTAACACAACATGACATTAACTGCTAATAACAACAGCTCCTTCTATAGGCCAAAATAAAAAGCATTCCATAAGAGACGACGCCGCTCACCGGCGTCGCCAATAATTTTATTTAATATAATATCTATTGTTCCAGAACAGTAATTCATGATGATTTTCTGAAAAATCCTTATTCAAGACTGGATAGAAGGGAAACGGGAAGGGTTTTAATATAAACAAGTGCAAACGTCCTAAATTGCCGTGATTCTTTTGTAATTAGCCTGGCTTTGCCGGGGCTCTACCGAGATCAACCGCAGCACCATCGTCATCCTTCGGGACTCTGCCGGAATTTACCGGGGTTTTGCCCGGCATTCACCGGGGCTCTACCGTAGCTCTACCAGCTATATAATACCCCGGATCATCCCCGGTTTGTGCCGGCAGAGCTTCGTGATTCCCAGGTGTAACCCCGGTCGTTCCCGGCAGAGCTAAGGATAAAGCCGGCAAAGCTATATCTGCCCGGATCATCCCGGACCACCCCGGTGATATTTTATATTTTATTCCATCCGGGGTCGAATGCCCAGACGTCTAGGGCTCATAGGGACCATACGCCGCTTATCGTGGAATGGCACTATTGTGTCACATTGAAGGTTCCATGATAACCGCCGTATGAACACATCTGCGGATGTTTCTAAATTCAAAATTTCACCATTTTTGTGTTTAAATGTTGAATTCTGCTTAAGCCGGTGCTAGGGGGCGTGGACGGTAACTTGCACTATCCAGTACCGTCCATGAACAGGCTCAATCAAACCGAGCCTGCAACATTTTTAATTTTGCCGTGTTGGGCTTTCTTTAGGGATTCTGTTTTCTCTATTTTACTTGCCTTCTACAAACTTCAGCTTGCTTTCTACAAACTTCAGCTTGTTTTCTACAACAAAGATTGAATCAATACGTGTATATATAGCATAAATAATGATCTGATATCGATGTTTCAATATTGCCATTTGCAATACATTTTACTAAAATGACTAGTCCGCATGGCACAACGTCTGCGCGTTATTATAGGATCGTTAGCGTGTCAAAGTCAAGTAAAAATACAACGTGAGGAGTATCACTTGTGCCTGAAATAAAGCTGTGAAGGCACGTTTGACTATTGCATTGGCGGTGTCACTGCCTTTTTGGCAGTATGTCTGTCATGTGCAGGCTTCATTACTTTTTTATCCCTCTTTCTTAATTCGAATTTATTTTGTTTCACCCTCGTTTTACAATTTAGAGACACCCATTATTTATCTTTTGAACTATAAGCAGTCGTATTTTATGGAATGGCAGTTACATGTCATTGAGGTTCCGTGATAACCGCAGTATGAACACATCTACGGATGTTTTATATTAAAAATGTTATTTTTTCATGTGAACTTTTGATGCCTATATAGGCGTGAATAGTACCATATTTTCAATTATGTCATTTTGTACTTTCTTCAAGAGTTCTTTTCTCTGTTTATATTCCCTCCCATCCACATTAAAATATATTTGCACTCATTTATTTGGCATCAAACTTGCGACACTACTGGAATAAGATAATAATGTTGGGACATTGGACATAATAATCCCCAGTTGTGAAATAGTGCCGTAAATCATAGTTTCCCTACTTTATGTCTAATCGGAATATCTAAACAAGTATCAGCATTTCATAAAATGCTAGGAATCGTCGTTGAGACGGGTATTCGAATATTTTTTCGTGAAATAAGCACCTTCCTTCGTTAACAATATAGCTTATGTTTCTTCTTTTAACAGAAATATTCCATAAATGGTTTACCCCGTAGGATCCAAAACACTGATTTTTATCTTCGGACATAAAGAAAGTAGTTCATTCAACTCTGCATACAGGTAACAAGAAAAAACATATCGGACGGTGGGCATGCATGTTTGTCCGTCCGCCAACAAGGGCAAAAAAAAGCGGCTTTCACTGTCGAGTACGGGCCTCGGACATATCACCAGTTATGCCCTTAAAGAGTTAATTTTGAAGCACAAAATGGAAAAACATACTATTCTCAAATTTGATATTAGAAGATATTGATAACAGCTACACAGTCTCTTTGTCAAAATAAATTAAACACGTTTTGACTTGACACAAAGTATTTATGTTATGTTTAAGATTCTACACACTATAGGCGGTCCCAAAATGAATTTATACTGTCATTAAAAATAAAAATAAAAAACCCTGACTTTTTTAAAGGACCAACTTTACTTGGTCTGCAATAGGGAACGTAGCTTCCCATACATAATTTATTCATTTTTATTCAAATCAGGCATGTTTGGTAAGAAATTCATACATTTCTGTTGTTAAAATATTCTAAATTACCTGCAAGTTGCTCAGTATAGTATATTTTTGTCAGATATGTGAATACTAATTTGATCAACATGGTATAATTTTACTAAATACTAAATTTGTTGAGAATGATACATTTCTTACTAAAATCATTCATTTTCATTTGTATAATAATTATGATAATTTTTTACCAAAATATATAAATTTAATAAATATTAAACGTGACAGCCATGTTATGACAACAGTCTAAGACTACCAAGAACCAGAATATAAATCCAAGATAAGAAATAGAGTAGCCACGATGTGATTACATAGCATTTATGATAAAATAAAATATTTTAATCAATATGAGAAGAAAAACTCCAAGATATGTTATATTTTTTATTTTAAGTATGTTATATTTTTCATTTTAAGTATTTGTTTTTTAAATATGTACTTAAAATTTTAACCAGCTTAGTGTTTAAAATTATTTTATAAACAGTCGATGTACTATATTGATCAAAAGTTTGCCGATTTACCGAAGTAAATGTGTTTCGATTCATTTGAAAAACTGCAATCCTTTCTGACAAAAATAAAATAATTTTAAACAATAAGTCTAATTCTATCTATCAACGATTCAATACCCTATAACTGATGCCACTTATAATGTACGCCTAGAAGCACTTGCTTGCAGTTTCCATGAGATTATTGGGTTTACAGTTTCCATGAGATTATTGGGCTTGCAGTTTCCATGAGATAACTGGGCTTGTTGTTTCCATGATATTATTGGGCTTGTAGTTTCTACGAGATTATTGGGCTGGTAGCTTCCATGAGATTATTGGGCTTGCAGTTTCCATGAAATTATTGGGCTTGCAGTTTCTATGAGATTATTGGGCTTGCAGTTTCCGGCATATTATTGGGCTTGCAGTTTCCATGAGTTTATTTGGCTGGCAGTTTCCATGAGATTATTGGGCTTGCAGCTTCCATGAGCTTATTGGTATTAAAGTTTCTATGATATTATTGGACTTGCAGTTTTCATGAGATTATTGAGCTTGCAGTTTTAATGAAATTGTTGGGCTTGCAGTTTCCATGAGATTATTGGGCTGGCAGTTTCCATGAGATTATTGGGCTTGTAGCTTTCATGAGCTTATTGGTCTTGCCGCTTCCTTGAGATTATTGGGCTTGCAGTTTCCATGAGATTATAGGGCTTGCAGTTTCCATGAGATAAATGGGTTTGCAGTTTCCATGAGAGTTTTGGGTTTGCAGCTTCCATGAGATTATTGGGCTTGCAGCTTCCATGAGATTATTGGGCTTGCAGTTTCCATGAGATTATTGGGCTGACAGTTTACATCAAATTATTGGGTTTGCAGCTTCCATGAGATTATTGGGCTTGCAGCTTCCATGTGATTATTGGGCTTGCAGTTTCCATGAGATTATTGGGCTGGCAGTTTACATGAAATTATTGGGTTTGCAGTTTCCATGAGATTATTGGGCTGGCAGTTTACATGAAATTATTGGGCTTGCAGTTTCTATGAGATCATTATGATTGTGCCTGCAGTTTTAATTAAATCATTATGCTTACAGTGTTACTAGATCATTGTGCTTGCATTTAATATGTGATTATTGTGCTTGAAGTTTCACTTGACTTGTTTGGCTTG
Organism: Ruditapes philippinarum; assembly: GCF_026571515.1. NCBI lineage: Eukaryota > Metazoa > Mollusca > Bivalvia > Venerida > Veneridae > Ruditapes > Ruditapes philippinarum. The sequence continues at coordinate 104,479 of NW_026857661.1, forward strand.
CAGTGTAAGTGGTATTGGTAACATGTCTGTATGTTCACTTCAGGCATTTTTAAATATTGACGATTTTTTGTATATTCCTTAGTACTGAAAGATTTTGTGTTCTTGGCAAAACGAAGATTATAATGTTAGTGGCTTCTTTATAAACTCCGTAGGGTTTTCATTTAATTAAAGAAAAGTTAATAAAACCCATTGAAAATAGTCAAAGTACCAGACTTATGTTCTATTGATATGTATTGTACATTTACGCAGCTCATTTATTTAAAATGAAATATTGTGAAGTGAATAAAGAAAATAATTAACACATTAAAAACAGCACTTGTAATCCACGTAAATTACAAAAAAGGGGTCAAAATAATAAAAAATGGCCCTTACTGCGTTAATAACGCAGTAAAAATATGGTGATAAATTCTGCAAAACAAGTGCTTAATCGTACACAACATGATAATTATTACTTGACTCTAAAATCTTTCTTATTTTTCTAAAAATCTTACATTTTTCTCAAGTGAAACTTTCTTGAAATAGTGTGGCTCAACTGGAGGCATGCAACTTTAATCAAAATTCATTGTTGGAAGATTAAAGGGGGAAATGCAACTTGTTTACAGATCACCAGACATAATATTTACCGTATCGTAAAATTGACGGGTATGAATAATAATTGACAGGTTTTAGACACAGTTCGCTACTTTTTTCACAACATAATTAGAGGACCAGTCAAAAACTGCGTCTGTCTGTCAATTATGTAAAAACACAGCCCAATTAAAATGTTTACATTATCAAAATAATCCATCCATCCTGATTTATTGTTTTATAGCATTGGTATACACTGTACGTGTATATAAGGGAATAAATCGAAAAAAAAGTACTTACTCTCATCACCCGATATTCGCATACTAGTACTTAGACAGGTAAGTTAAATTTTACTCTTTTTTTTTTCTTGTTTTTTTTTCTCCTCCTTCTTCTTCTTCTTCTTCTTTTCTATAGTTTGTATTGCAATTATTACGGTATTAATTATTGAAACATTAATGGAATTGCTGATAAGATAAAATATAATATGTAATATGTTATGTAATATTCAATGTTGTATAAAGAAAAGTTAGTAAAGAAAATTAAAGTGTAGCTCATGTGTAAATTTAAAGATTTATTATACACAGGCTTCATAATTAAAAAAATTTAGATATCTGCTGCGCAGTTTCATTGTTAAAGGCCCATAATGCATCAGAAATGCTATCAGTTTTATTTCTCAAAATCTTTATTTTTGGTATCTTGCCATGAAGATAAGATGGTACATTGTTTTTTGCATGACATAATGTGCCTTTAAGTATAGGTTAAAGTTTAACCAATTGAATTTATATTTATACGTACTAATGAATTTTAGCCTGCGTAGTGTTTCAAATTATTTTTTATAAACAGTCAATTTACTAGACTGGCTCACAATTGAATTAATTTAACGTACGTACAATGCTCTTTTTTTAAAGAAAAGACTTATTTGATATGATCTGTAATAGGGAATACAGCTTCCAATACATAACATGTTAATTATTCTAGTCAAATTTTCAGTAAGAATTCCTGAGATTCCAAGCAATTAAGCAATAAAATTATTTCATTCAAAGACGAGCATAGTATATCTTTAAGAATAACATTCATCACCAATGTCAAACATAAATATTTGCTATAAAAATATGTGTTATTTTACATACATTCTGATAATATAATGTGAAAAAAGTCCGGTTCTGTAACAAACATTTACGCGTATAAATTATCTCCCGCATTGCCATGCACTTACATTGATTTTTTGTTATGCAAATGGGTGTCGCTACGACATTGCAAAGATTTTAGATTTTATATAAATCGTTGATATGTCATTACCTAGATTGCACTACTAGACAATATTATCAGAATAATAACCATAACAAATAACTTACCATGCATTTCCTATTTTTCTTATTAAACTGTTAAGACAGCCCATTATCTTAAAACGTATTTATTCATGACGAGAACCGTCAAAATCCATAGTTAGATAAAACAAACAACCTAGTGTCGGCCATTTTTTAAAATTTTGTCTTCAATAGGCTCCCTATGAATGGTATTACTCCCTCAATTGTTGTTTAGGTAATAAAGTCACAAATGTTATATCTTCAAGCGTGACTTTACCTTTTTACTCAATATATTTTCAACGAACAAGACCAATACAAACTTGAGGGTTAATTCAGGCTCACACAATTTTAACGGACTCAGTTCGGGACTTTTATTTCAACAATGAAAAACATGTGGTTTTTTTACCGAGACACTTATCGGGGAAAAAAACATTGACGAAAGTTGAAGGTGACCCTTGACCGGGCACATGGAAATGCATAATTACCGTGATCTTATGGCATGAGTTCAAGTAATATTGAATATATGTGTATTGTTTGACAACAAATGTTTTATATAATATTTGCAGACGAGAAAAGATGAATACTACAGTAACTGTGTTTTCTGTCGTGGCCGTCCTCCTGTTTTGCCTTGCCGCAGACGGACATTACCTACGTAAGTTGTCAAACTTGATGCCTTTAGAATCAACAATATGTATGAAATAAAATGATAAATGTTTTATATGGCCATGTTTTCAAAATACAAATCACAAAAAGATAAGCTTTTTATCAATTGACCCATATGATATTAACTAATATTTCCTCGTACATGAAAGTCGCAATAAAACACCACGAATTAATAGGCATAATTAAATGTGTTACGGAGTAAAATATTTTGGCATGAAGCCTTGAACAAAAACTTTTAACTTATATTTTTTACATTTCAGCCGCACGTCACCACTGGTCACCATCATTTCATTATCCATCAGTTCATCGTATGAAGAATCACGGCTTTATTGGACACTCGGTCCCATTCTCCTCTTTCCAGACACACCCTTCCGCTTTCCAGACACACCCTTCCGCTTTCCAGACACACCCTTCCGCTATCCAGGCTCATGGACCAGCTTTCCAAGCACCTCAATCAAGACCAGCTTTCCCGGCCTCTGGATCTATTACTGGCCCGGGCGCTGATCAAGCTATCGATGTATTCACCAGTTTATTACTTTTGAGACAAGGTAGCACTGGTCTTGGTGCACTGGGTCTTCTACGAGCATTTTAAGGATACAATATCGACGTATTTATGTCCATACCTAAATGCAGCAAATGTTTATCAATTTAATATATATTTGATGAAAGATTTATCGATCGAATAAAAAATGCTAAAAACCATTTGAACGACGCGATGGAAAAGTTAGTTTGAAAATATTTTAGTTTAGATTGACAAAAACTAGGACAAAGTTGCATTATTTGTATCTTAATATATTGTTGTTTTTTGTCAATGTACTATTTATTAAAAAATAAATGTTAAATGAACAAAAAGAACGTTGTGTTGTTTTTGAAGAATTTTACAGACAAGACACAGACATGGTTATTTTATGAAAATGTTGGAAATGTACGGGTGAATATCAGACGTATTTCTACAAGTTATAGCAAAAATACATTTCAGAATTAGTATATACAGAATTTATTCAAGTTCGGGTGTGTAGGAAGCTGTAAGCCTAAAGATACACTCTCGCATCGGTATTTGGAACCAACTAGTACTCAGCAATGAGTGTAAAGTTTCTTACTCGAAGAAAGACCGACTTGCCCCTGAACACACTGTGTTAGAGATCCTGACGCCCCAGTTACATAAAGCCAATGGTAATTGATCGGTACTTTTTTCATCAAAATCGAACCGACGACAACGTATTAAAATCATATATCACCTACAGGTCAACTTTTTTCTCACCATCAACTAATATGTATGTAGTCTATGCTTTTTGAAAGTCAATTCGCAAACAAAAGGCAGATTTCGCTGTCGAGTACGGACCTTTGACACTACCACCATTCATGCCCTTAAAACTCAATTTTCAAGCAAAAATGAAGGCTATATCAATCATTGTGCTAATTAGACACTGTTGATTATTAAAACCATTTCGTGTAATAATCAAAGTACTGAAGTATATATAGATGGGCTGGCTATAATTAACTATTAGTTTTGTTGTGTTCTTAATAACTTCATGATAAAGTTCCATTACATTCTACAAGTTTATTATTACACCTAGGGACCGATGCATTGCTTACTTATAGTGATTAAGAGTGCCAATTTATTTTGAAACCCCATCATGTAATAAAGCGGAAGTTATTAACTAGACAAGGGTAACATTTAACGGTCCAAACCACCATTCTATAGCGGGTGCATAAAACAATGTTATCACTGATAAATTATAGATATTAAATAAGTCTGGACTTAATTAAATTTCTAAAAGTGTTGATTTAAATACTAAATTTTATTGGTTGAACAGACAGCTGTAATACCTTTATGGGACAAGACACTAGCTATGTTCGAGTCCGATGGAATCATACTCTCCCTGGAGAAAGGAGTTACACATGTCGCCTGCGTCTTTGTTAACATGGATTACGACTCGACCGCGACTTTGACAAATTCAGTAAGGTCTACGATTACATATATCATTCGGTTATCTGGGGGTGGGGCTCTTCGGCAAACAAGAACTCTATTCTTACCATTTTATAGCCAATTGACTAATAAAATCTCCAGACGTACATTTTTCCGGTTTGCATTTACATGTATTATTTATATGTGTTGAATAACGGAGCCAATCTTTCCTAAATCGATCATAAATCATTATGGAAATAATATAATTTTATTGCTTATAAATTTTATGATGCACAAGTTGTGTAATTTGTTTCATTAGTTTGTTGTTGTTGTTTTTTGTTTTTGTTTTTTTGTATGGTTTTTTTTTTGTATTTTTTTTTTCAATTTGTGTCTAAATGTAAATAACAAGGCATCACGTACCATCCCCTTTTGATGAGCGTCGTTTTATTATATTACAATCGATCAGAAAGAATAGACGCATATTTTACCTTACGGGTATGACTGTTAATTGACAGGTTTAGACAGGATGTACAGTTTTAACACACGTTTAAGTGATCATACTGGTCAAAACTGCGTTTGGTTGTCAAAATTTGCAAGCACATCCAAATAAAAATGTTTGCATTATCTAAATAATCGATCCATCCTTTTTATTCTTTTATAGCTGTATTGTTGTTGTTGTTGTTTTTTGTTGTTGTTTTTTGTTGTTGTAATTTTGATTGTGTAGATTGTGTTATTATCAAATGCAATCATGATACATGTATAGTCTGCAATTCAGTAAAAGTATGATAAAATAAACAACATTCTTGCCTAAAAACTGCGCACGTAGGTGTAAATTAACAGATTAACGTATAAAATAACGCAAGAACGAGCCGTTGTTGGCACCTTGTAAAATAGCTCACTGCAATGACGGCCCCAGAAATAACATCGCACTAGCACTTGTAAAACATGATGAAATTTGTGTTTATACTGAAAAATAAGTAACGAAACGTGGAATTACCGAATTAAAAATACACTTTTTGCAAGAATAATGCTTATAAATATTTTTGCATACCATGCGGGCTCTAGCATTGTGTCCATTGTGTTTCTGCAGATGTTTATGTACGAAAAAGGATGTATTAATCCATAGTGCTTGATAGTTTACAATAATTCACCAAAGGTTTTAAACTGATCAAAACTGTTGTACATGTATTTTGGTATAAAATCTCGCCCTGCTGGGATTGAGTTGTGATAAGCCTTTACCAAAAATCTAGAACCAGGTTCACCTGCAAATCCGTGCTGTCTGGTCAGGTTTTATACTGCTGGTATCTGATATTGAAATCCCCTCAACTTCAAATGAACTGTTCCTGATATAAAGTAAGGCAAATCCATTACACAATTAAACAAGTTCATTAAGGGTTCATTGTTTAAGCATAATGGGTAATATGATAGCTTTTCGAGTAGAATTTCAAAGTGGAACTCTATTTAACCGCATACAATAATTTGGGGTGCCCTTTACGATGAATGTCGAATAGAGCTGTCGATATGAAAATGATGATAAACGGAATCCCTAAAGAACGTCTAAAACGACAAAATTGAAAATGTTGCAGGTGATGGAAAGTGCAAGTTATCGTCCACGCTCCAAGCACCGGCTTAAGCAGTGTTCAACATTTCAAACTGTACAAAGAATAAAGACGGAACCTGTTTTGACGATATAAAGATAAGGAAAATAAAAGGGAGGCAATTCCCCGTGTGCTGTTTACTTATGCTCAGATGGTTCTCAGTATTGCCTTGGATTAAGTTAGAAGTTTTCTTCAGTCATTATAGTCACCTATAATAATATTAGTTGGACTCATTCATCTCAAAACAATAGGAGTTATCTGCTCGTTTATGTTGTTTTTTTTAAAACCTTCAAAGAAAATATATCATATTTTTATAGAATAAAATTTGAACAACAGACGGACAGACAAAAAACAATTTGAATAATTTGACAAGGGGTGTTTTTCAAATTTTGAGTGTTACACTTATTTTTTCCATGGATGGTCAATAGATTCATTAGTTGATCATTATATAAAGATCACATTATTCACCAACAGCCACATGGTAGAACTACTTCGAATCTGTATTGTTTCCGGGATGATTTTTGGTTATCGGCAAGGTGTTCCGAAAAAAAAAATCGATTACTAAAAGAATAGTTATTTTCCATTTGACTTCATTTAAGGTATAGTTGTTTCTCTTCAGTCTTCTAAAGCTGGATATTTCAATTAAAATACGGACCCTCTTGACAATGTACATAAATACAAGCCGCCTCATTTGTACTATTTGTAATATTTCTTAAAGTCGTCAAAACACCCTGTCACGTGACAAGAATGTACTAAAGTAGGTAGGTATATATTACAACTCAGCTTTGGCTTTATCACGATATTATCCGATAAACGGGCGATCAGTATCGATATTTACCTAGTAATTAAATTCCGTAATCCTTAATGCTATATAAGCCTACCTTCGGTGATTACATTAATGCTTTATTTTTTTCTACATACATAACACATGGTATTAAACAATAAGTGGTTTATTAATTGACCTTTTTTGTTAACTTCTAGATTACCGCATTTTAAAAGAGATTAATATATTGATTACACTACGTTTGTTTTCACATTTTCGTGTTACATAATAATGTGCCCGCCTTTAGAGAGTGATAAATGTATTTTTATGAATTTCCCGCTTATACATGTGCATTATTTGCAGAATTCGCAGTATGAAAGAAGATTAATTCGGCCTAGATTCCTAATCTAATATTTAACAAAGGATATTATTTAACCTTTTGTATCATAGTTTGGAGACCTTTCTGTTGAAAATGTGTCAGGGTTAAATCGTATACATATACATGCACAGTGCGTTAACTGGAGTGCGGGTATTAGTTACCCGCACTCCAGAGCATGCCCATTGATTGGCTCATTTTTGTTGGGGTTTACATATTGTGACGGCAGTGAAAGTGAAATCGACAGAAATGTCATATTTAGATGCTCGTTCATTGGTTCATTTTTGCCGGGGTTTCATATTGTAACAACAGGGAACGTGTTTTTATGTTTGACTATGATACAAAAGAGAAAGAACACCAAAACACTCGGTAATCTGATTAATACTCGGGGGCTATGCCCCCTCGTACAAATCAGATAACCTCGTGTTTCGGTGCTCTTTCTATTACTTACCACATGAGCATATTGTGAAAAATGTCCGTGTTCATTGAAAAGCCTCATGTTACAAGTTCAAACTGCTATGAAACTATGAAAAATGCTTCAATACTGATGAAACTTGGCACATATGTTGACTGGACCATAGCCTCTGTAACAGCATGCTGAATCGTAATTTTCCTGTTACCATGGCAACAGGGGGGACGTCTCAATATTGCGAAAAATCACTATTTTGCTTTGGTTTTTTATCAAAACTGATTTCAAAGTGCTGCAACTTCTCAATGGATTGAGATAGAGTAAAAGGCTTTTAAGCGTTGGTTACTAGTTACCCTTAGATCGACCCGATGCAATTGTTAGCTTGTCACATGTCCAAAATTTTCTTGGCGATGAGGGGGACTACCGCCCCCTTCAATCCCCACAAACAGAAGGGGGCACATCCCACTTCTGGCAACCTCTTGATGTACCATTTTGATGGGGGCCGCGTCCAAAATGCAATCACTTTTTTAACAACATTTCTCAAACAAAAACAGTGTTTGGGGCCTAAATAGGGCAATTTTTATAATGCTTGAGGCTTAAAAAAGGGGGGGGGGGTCAAAAAGCCGCCAAAACACGTCTATATGATGTAAAAGGTTAATATGAATCCGTAAGCGAAAACGTATATCTTTCTTTTTCATTTCTGCTACTAGGCACTATTGCACTATTGATCATCATCATTTCATTATCAATCAGTTAATCGGAAGCACCACGGCTTTACTTTCTAACCGGAACACCCCTTTTCTTCTCCGACACACCCTCTGCTGTCCAGACCAACCCTTCCGCTTTCCAGACACGCCCATCCGCTTTACACACCATGTTGCTTTTCATGCATGCCCGTCCACTGTTCATGCCCAGGGATCCGTGTTTCAGGGAACACTTGTACCAGAATCAAGACCGGCTCCTGGATCTTTAATTTGTGACAAAACTGGCCAGTCTCTTAGATAAATGGAGAGTCTCCTTCATACAGGTTGTCTCTTCTTAGAGCACTTTAGAGATAATAAAATCGGTTTCATTAGGTATCAAAATATCGCCAATGTGTATTAATTTCTATATCATAATATAGAAATTAATACATATTTGCCATATTTTGATATTTATTTATATTCGATGAAGAATACATACAAATTTCTGATGCACTAGTACGAAAAGGTTTGACTTTTATATGAGTGGGACCAATTTTCCCGACGCTCGTCAACGTTACCATAAATACTGTAGAATGTGCATTAATGCAAATGATGATTTTTTTCAACTGGATCATAAGCATATTTCTCCGAAGTAACAGTTTTGAATGTTATATCTAGATATGCTTGTAAAAAAAGTTATGAAACGTTTCCTGAGCCCCCGTAGTTCGGTTTATCGGATAAAACGAACATAATTCCTAACGTCATAAGTAAAATAGTTTTATAGTGGACAAGTAAAATTAGATAAAATGTATATGTTATATATAAGAATTTGGAATAGCTGTGATGATGCAGCATAATCATTTTATTTTGATTTTTTACAAGTGTGAATTTCCTTTGTTTATCAATGTATTATTTTTTTTTAAAATGACAATTCTGAAATGAGCAAACATGAGTTTTGTGTTTCTTGGTATAATTATGCTTTTTATAGACAATACATGAATTTGTTTTACTCAAGAATTCTTAATGATAGTTTTACGCTATGACCATAAATCCACATCTAAAAAATCCACATCTAAAAATCAGCGTCACATGTCTAGGTTCATTAAACATGTGTGATAACATTTTGTCACCACAATGCCGAGCTCATGACGTCTAGGTTCATCAAACATGTGTGGTATGGGTTAAAAGATAACATTTTGTATGGGTTAAAAGATAACATTTTGTCATCATAATGCCGACCTCATGATGTCTAGGTTCATCAAACATGTGTGGTATGGGTTAAAAGATAACATTTTGTCATCATAATGCCGACCTCATGATGTCTAGGTTCATCAAACATGTGTGGTATGGGTTAAAAGATAACATTTTGTCATCATAATGCCGAGCTCATGACGTCTAGGTTCATCAAACATGTGTGGTATGGGTTAAAAGATAACATTTTGTCATCATAATGCCGAGCTCATGACGTCTAGGTTCATCAAACATGTGTGGTATGGGTTAAAAGATAACATTTTGTCATCATAATGCCGAGCTCATGACGTCTAGGTTCATCAAACATGTGTGGTATGGGTTAAAAGATAACATTTTGTCATCATAATGCCGACCTCATGATGTCTAGGTTCATCAAACATGTGTGGTATGGGTTAAAAGATAACATTTTGTCATCATAATGCCGACCTCATGATGTCTAGGTTCATTAAACATGTGTGGTATGGGTTAAAAGATAACATTTTGTCATCATAATGCCGACCTCATGATGTCTAGGTTCATTTAACATGTGTGGTATGGGTTAAAAGATAACATTATGTCATCATAATGCCGAGCTCATGACGTGATCATTTAGTTCTAAGACAATAAATAATTTATCAAATTAGCAGCATAATCATGGTAGTTGAGAAAGTGAAACCCAATAAGTTGAACATATCTATTTTAACTTGATTGTGATAAAAGCTTATTGTTTATTTAAAACACCCTTGAACCTGCTGCCCGGGACTTACCAGTTTTGGTGTCACTTAAGGAAACATGGCATGGCTACATAAAATGTAGTAAGCAAATGATCTGAAAAGTTGCACACAAGTTATTGGTCTAGACCTTTATCAAATGGTACATCAATCTTGACAGAATATTTCCAGTCCCGTGATGTCAAAACACTTCTGTGGAGTTCATTTTAACATTTTACATACGTACGTCTGTAATAGACTGTATTATTCTTTTACCTGCTATTTTTGCAGCAAATATAAAACTTAATATTATACTTTTGTAGCTTTCTGGGACTTTGTATTTTGCTACGAGCAGCGTAAGAAAATTGATATCTCGCGAGACCGAAGGATGTGATGGATATCAAATTGAGTAGAAAAATGCCTGGCCTCAGAAAGATTCTACAACATAATTATCCTTTTATTACATACCTTCACGCTTTAAGACAAGTTTCAATATACTTAACCTTTATTCTATTAGTTATTTCAAGAAATAAAATTCACGAATGGCGGATGAATATGTACTTTTTGCAAAACAGACCACGCCTTCTTAAGTTTTGGTTCCAGTTTTCAAATGCTACCGAATTTACATTTCATGTAAATAAAGGGAGGTTATTAAAAATTTGTTTTCGATAAAGTCTAAGCCAAAATTTTTCAATAAGAAATGAATGCATATATTTAAATGATATAACATTCCACTTAAGTGTTGTTACATCCTTAATTACAACTTATAGGATCTTTAACTCTTATGTAGAGAAAAATCGTTTGCGTATTAATCGATTGTTGATTTATCAAGAGGCAAGCCGGTGTCATTTATGTAAATGAGAACATTTAAAAGACCTAGTATCGTATGGAGGGCGATCGTTGCCAAAATTCCAGACATGTAATGTGTTCCTTTTGAAAACTACTTTTGAAAATGCGAACATGTATGTCTAGCATTTTTTATTGCATTCGTGCACAGCAAATGATATGCCTCTTAATCCAATCTTTTAATTGAAGGCACCCGCTTTTAAATAACACGTTTACATGTAAATCTTAACAACTGACCTAACATGGAGAACAACAAGACATTTACAAGTTCGTATCTACCATTGCATATAATACATAAGCATGTTTACACACGTGTAGATATATATCTGTACCTGAAAAACACAAATGAAATGTAAAACTCGAATGCAGAAAATATAATTTAATTAAACGTGTTCCAGTCGTAGAACTACAACAGTACGTTTACACAGTTACATGTTTAAAATGACAAAAGTAGATTCACAAAGTTATACGATTCTAAGTCATGCATGACGCCCCGCCTCTCTCTGAGTATTTGCGATCTTCTATCACGGAAATGTACGGACAGGTAAAATACCCGTCGCCTCACTCCTATTTCTCAATAAAGTGAAGGAAAACACGGCGTCCATTCTAACTTTTTTATTTCTATAAAAAGTCCAATATTATTGGTATCAAATGAAAGATTACTCCATAAGCTTTCTATGAGTGCCTCGGAAATAAAAATGAATTAAATAGATGTATGGAATTTTTAGGTTTTTTTACTCTGAAAATAACACTCTCGAATTGGTAAGAAAAACACGGCGTTCCCTCCAAACTTTTTTTTAAGTTCGTAATATATTTTGATAATTTTGGATTGAAATAAAGTGTGCTTCATACGATTTATGATATATAATTATATAATGCCTAAAAATAAAAATGAATTAAATCAAACTGAATTAACTTTCGTTAAAAAGTTTATCATGTTACTTTTTGTAAAATAGAGAAAATAAGAATCCCTAATTAAAGAACGCTCAAAACGACAAAATTGAGAATGTTGCAGGCCCGGTTTGATTGAGCCTGCTCATGGACGGTAATGGAAAGAGCAAGTTATCGTCCACGCCCCCTAGCACCGGCTTAAGCAAAATTCAACATGAACTGGTACAATTTTGAAACATCCGCAGATGTGTTAATATGGCGATTATCATGGAACCTTCAATGTGACACGTAAGTGCCATACCATGAAAAACGGCATATGATCCCCAAGTAAAAAAAAACACACTCTGAACTTCAGTAAGAAAAAAAACATGGCGCCCCCTACTTACTTTTTTTATTTCTTGGTCAATTTTGATAATAAACAAGATAATCAAGGAAAGGCGGCGGAAAATTACATAAGAATTGCAGATTCGGTTTGATTGAGTCTGCACATGAGGGATAATGAATAAGTGACGATTATCATGGAACCTTCAATGTGACACGTAAGTGACACGCCCCTTAGCACCGGCTTGAACGGTACTCAATTCTCAACACTTAATAGCGCTGGCATCAATGATCTCGAAGGACCAGAAAAACACTGAAGTGAAGTACGGGGCAATTTTATCAACTGCCACACGGCACTTGGCACCTGCTGTTGTGAAGTATTAAAAACTGGAAACAAAATGATCCCTCGGAAGCATTAATCACTACAAAATTACATAAGAATTGCAGACTCGGTTTGATTGAGTCTGTACATGAGGTATAATGAACAAGTGCAAAAAGTTTTTATTCATACTGAAAATACCGTATTAAAGATTGTACATATGTGCTACGGATAAGTATTTTCTTGATTTCGGAAAGGAAATCTCGGTGGCCGCTTTAAAATCCTATTTTTGCAAATACTTGCATAGTTTTTGTTGAAAGTGAAATTTGTGCCAATACATTTTTCAATGATACCAATAAGAATATTGGATGTTTTTACATAATTAATAAAATTACTCCCTTGAAGTTGGTCATTGTTTCCCCTAAAAATTTCCAAATCGCCGATGTTTCTCAGGAATATATGATAAACAAGATCAACAAGGAAAGGCGGCGCTCAATGAACGCAACCCTACATGACCCAGCAACAAGAACAAGTGGCAAGAAGCCCAGGCGGACCCCAAACAAAACACAGGACAGGGCACTAGGCATAGCACGGACAGGCTAATCACTTAAATGATAAATAATTTGTAACTGATAAGAACACGATGTTAAATAATAAGGTAATGCACAAGTTATCTTCATCATAAATGGTAAAATCAGCAATTTTCAAGTGATGTTGCTAGTGACAAAACTTTTGTAACAAATGCAACATATATATGTTGTGAAAAATGCCGTATGTTGTCCTTCAGTTTTATTTAAAAATATTGGAGAGGCGCCGTTTTATACCTGTCCGCAATAGAAGGTCGTAAATACTCCGAGAGGGGCGGGACGTTATGCTTGACTTAAAATCGTTTAACTTTGTGGATCTACTTTTGTCATTTTAAACATGTTACTGTGTTAACGTACTTTTGTAGTTCTACAACTGGTAACACGTTTTCTTAAACTCTATTTTCCGTATTCGAGTTTTACATTTCATTTGTATATTACAGATCTATTAGTGTGCAAACATGCGTATGTATTGCATGCAATGGAAGATACGAACTTGTAAATTTGTTGTCGTTTTAGATGTTAGGTCAGTTGTTACGATATATATGTAAACTTGTTATATAAAGGCGGTAACCTTCAATTAAAAGATTGAATTAAGAGGCATACAATAAAAATGGTAGGCATACAAGTTCGCATTTTCAAAAGTAGTTTTCAAAAGGAACACATTACATGTCTGGAATTTTGGCAACGATCGCCCTCCATAGTATCGTGCCTTTAGAGGTCAAGTTTTATATTTAAAGTAGCCTATTATTGAAGTATGATTGACAACGTCACAGTTGATTTATTGTTCATAGTATAACTTAAACTTGTGTAACAGAATTTTATGAAGTAGAAATACAGTCGAGCAAGTTTTTTTACCTAACAGGAGTCAACATAAACTTTCAAAGTCAGCCATTAAAGATATTTATAATTTATTTTTTCATACAATCAACACATTTCCATTTTCTACAAACAAAATGTCAACAAACAGCAACTTTTCTGAATAGTCAAACACGCAATTTATTGTATTTTACATTTGTCTAGAATAGGACCAATTTCAAATCGAATGATCAGAACCAGTATTCAGATCTAAGAATATTAAGATTTCACCGGAACTGTTTACTCATATAACATAGTGTCACACATCTTGAAAATTTTGATAAAATAAAACATTTAAAAGAATAAGTGTTAACAAGAGACTACTAACTACTATGTTGGTTAACAATTATAATATCCGTACTTCATACTGACGAAACAGAGGAGCTATATCAGGCTCGTCTGCTGCCTCCACGTGAAGAAAATCCTGCAAATTTGCATCCTCTTCCGGTACGTCATCAATTATTTCTGACGTCACTTTTGTGCTAAACGTAACATCCTTAAGGCTATGTAACCAGTTGAACACTTTCAGATTCCTATGAGCACGGTTTAGAACTTGGCCTTTGTTCCATTGTTGCATGTCACTTTCCCGAATCTCGTGATATCTCGGGCGTCCCATTCGAACGCGTATATCGTCGTGTATGATTCCGCTGAGATTTGGTGATATCCGCATTCTCTGAATAATTCTTGGTTTGTTGCAGAAGTCCTCTTCAATATGTTTCGGATATTCTTCGTGTGTACCTACAACTTGGGCTTGTTCGTTTTCATCGCCAAAGCCGGTTACACGCTTTAATGCAGTCCGCGTACTCTCAATTTTTTGTTTCACTCTTTCAGTAAGCTCTTTTTTAAGATCTATTTCAAGAATCTCCCTATCGGCTTTCCATACTGTCACTTTCTCTTCTTGATTGTCGTCTAATTGAGAAAGTTTTTCTGACGGTGTTAAAAGCCGTTTTTCTGAACTATGACCGGATCCGACTGAATGCACATTTGAAACTTCCGTTCCAACATATGTTGTTGAAGGGGACGTGGGTCTTGTAGATGAAGCAGAGGATGCATTTTTATACGATGAAACACGAGAAATTCGTCGTCCTTTTCGTGTTCGTTCTTTCTCTTGTAATGCTTTAGCCTGCATTGTAGCGAGTAAACGATTCATTCTTTCTCGCTTTAGTTCGGCAATATCTATAGGCGCACCCCAAGGCTTGTCAGCATCTAACGATAATGTACGTTTAAAAACAGTTGGCTTGTCTGCTAGTATATTGCCTAATTTTGTCAAACTACCACTTCTTTCGAGAGTTGATTTATTGACGTACCTTATCCCTCGTTTATATCCGCATTGAAGAAGCCCATCTTGTTCGTCTTTGTCCAGCATTCGAAATGCTTCGGATTCGTCGTCATTATTCACTCCAGCAATCAATCCGAATTGGTTTGCTAAAACTGAGCTGTTTTTAAATAGTCTATTTATATTACCTGATTTCATATTGCTTAAACGTTCCCATTTTGACACAAACGGTTCGTCATCCGGCACTGCAGACGAGGCTCTTGAATTATTTTTACGTTTCTTTTGTCGTTTAAGTTTAGAATTATCTATTTCTATAACAGGTGTTTCTAGTGACGAGCAAGTCAAAAGTGACAAATTCGTATGTATGGAATCGTCACTTGGAATACGTCTTAGTTTCGTTGCTTTCGACTTTTTGTCTCTCAATGTTTTATTAGTTTTTTCCTTCTTGGTTACGTTATTCGTTCTTTTCGGACATCTTTCAATACCAAGTTTTCCGCTGAACAAAGGTTCTGCGGGTGGTTTCTCCAATGGTTCAACATGACTCCATGTGTGGTCGATCATCCATGTCTGCAAAGACCTTGACAATCGACCTTCATCTGTTTCAGCCGATGATTCAATTTCATCAAATTCATCAGAGTCGTCAGAATGCACGCTCATATCAATTCGAACGCTTGCGCTTCCCTGACGAGTCGGTGGTATCGGGCTGTTAAACATCACATCAGCAAGTTCATTCAAAGGATGGTCAGGTCTCATGTTGAAGACCTTTTTACAGCGCACTATTTACTATAGCACCGGAACTATTTTTATGAAATAAATACACATTTACTCCGGTATTTCAACTAAACACTGTCCATCATTATTAATTCTTTACTATTTTCCCTACTATTGAAGATGATGATTCGAATAGCTTTTTCTCATTTATTGAGTTAACCGTTATGTTGAAATAATTGTCAAGCTACGTGTACATAGTAATTCCATTATTCAAATAATCTTTTGTTTCGCCCCCCGTTGGGTATTGAATCATATTCCGTTAAATGCAAATAAAACTTTTGTTTCGCGTTTCAGGTATGCATTGAAAATCGGTGTTCCGTGTTATTGTATAAAGAGTGTTTATATAAAATTGCTAATAAAAAGTATTGATGAATTGGAAACACTAAAATCCCTATAAACCAGCCAATATCACCCGGACAAGAATTTTAGAAAATAAAATCCGCACAAATAGCATATTTAAGACAAGTTTGAATGTTAGCAAGTTCGATTTGATTTATCAAACTGGTACTCAGACAGGGCAAAACCATTAACGTCTGAAATATTCTAGTTCCGTTCAAATCACTATGCAGATTATCATAAAGAAAACAAATGTTTAAAACTTTAGCACCTTAATCCCGACAAAGTTGTTCAACATTTTCTTTTATAGCTCGAGTCACTTTTGAAATTCTGCACTGTTTGTTCTTTGATTACACATTCCTTAATCTGAAATCGATTGAAATGCTTCTTTTAAAATATCACTGACCGCTAATTGAAAAGATCACTTGTTTGCCCTCCGTTTAATACCAAATATCCACATTGTAAATCACACTATTAAGATCAAATGACAACATGCGCTGGTTTACTTTTCATTTAAATCTACGGACGTAAAATATTTTATGACCGGCTATTTTAAATGCAAAAGTATATATGATTATATATTCGATCAATTTACACCACACTGGCAAAAGCGTAGGCAATTCGCTCTCTTATCCATGTCAAAGATTTAATATCTTTTAACACATTACTCTTAACCTCTTTAATATATATCCGCATTAATTAACATTTTCATTTGGAACGTTAGCATGTCAGAAGTTTTATTTTGTTAAAATTTAATGCGCGTTGCAGCAAAGCAAATCCCTATTTGTACTTTAAACAGATATAAAAAGAACATAATCTAGTGAGAAATTTTACACACGTCCCCCACTTGTGCTAGATTTATTAACTGATAAGTTTTTCTTCTTTTTTTATTTGTATACATTTCATTTCGCGATTCACCTGAACACCTTTATTAAATACTGAGTGATTAAAGTATTTTATATATCTGTCACATACTAGATCTAAGGCTCGATTTAATCCAAATATATAACCGGAAGTGAAAATAAAACGTTGTCATTTTTTTAAACAGTGAACTTAATTTTTTTTATCATTTAGGACAAGATTTTTTGAATTCGAATTTAACACGGGCGTCGAACTCTAAATTTTAACTGAAACCGGGCGCTGTGGCATTTAACGCTGCAATAAGTACGCCCATGTCACGTGTACAACTAGTAAAGTGCCCTGAGAGCCTGGTTGTTCACACTTACTGGTATTCTGCTGCCAGCGTCTTATAAATATAATATCGAACGTTTTTGTCTTCAAAAAGAAAAGACTGTTGACAAAGTTACAGAAGGAAAACATCTTTGAATTAGATGTGCGGGGTATGTTTTTTTCTTCGCTATCGGAAATTTGAATATCATTGTTTGGACATAAATATTCACATGTCTATATGTGAATTTCCCAGCGCGAGCACCGTACGAAGAACCACTGACTACCAGCAAACGTACGTGATACAGATACAGTTGACAGTTTTAACTAATCAGCTATTGAGGTCTGCTTTATGGAGGTTGGTTACATAATTATGTTTAAATATTTTGTAAATTCGTAATTTCCGGGCGTTTTTATAGTTTTTATATATTGACTTTGACTGACATGCCCTTGACGACGAATAGTTTTATATGAAGGAACTGACGATACCACAGGTGGTATAACTTGGTTTTAACTTTGGTGTAAGGACTATCCCATTGCCGCGCTCTACAAACCCTAATAAAGGGTTATTTAAAAAATTTCTCCTTATTTCGAAATTTATCTAGATACTTGATGAAATATCGTAGATCGATGAATCGCGACTGAGGTCAAAATATGTCTTGTTCTAAAAATCCAATCGTATGGTTTAATGAGATTAAATGTTCTTTTTGTTTACGTACGTAAGTTCCCTGACGGAATGATAAAGAGCTTGAAGTTTAGGATCAACAATAATTTGTTTATTACTAGATTATATACGTTACAGAATTAATACATTAGCAATAGCTAATCAACTAACCCTATTATGCGTATAAGGCTATTACAAAGTTATAAGTCTCAACAAAATAGAACAACGCAGAGATCGGATTAGTTTTTTAATCATTTCCTTTACCATTCCCACAAATTATATCACAGTCATACGACAGACCGGAGGCGACATTTCAAGTTCATGAATTCACAATTTCACATACAGAATTCATAATTTCAACTTACGATTTAAATTTCATGAATTCACGGTTTCAACATCATGAATTCACGATTTAAACTTCTCATTAAACCGTACTTTGTGAAGTTGAAATCCATGAATTCATTTAGTTATATTCACGAAGAATAAATCGGGAATTCAGGAAGTTGAAATGTCCCCATCGATCTTTCGTACAGTGATGATGATCCAGCTGTATCAACCACTCCCGATAGTGACCTGTATGTTGTAGATTTATTTGGATTACACCAATAATAAGTACATTTACCTACGTCATCGTATTAAGGGAATGGAATAATAAAACAAATAATGAAGAGCTTGTCCCTTGTTGTTATTGTGTGTTCTAAGCTTAATGAGGGTTCACCCGCCCTTCAGACACTGAGAGTACGGACCCAATATATGATTGTTATATGGTTTATCGTAAATATTTGTTAAAATAATTCGTGTAAAAAGTAAACATGAACCCAATCTTTCATTAGAAAGTGCAAAAATAGACAAAGAACGTACAAAGAATTGGTACTGTGAAAACTAAACAAGATTTCATACTAGAAACAAACAAGGTCCACTAAATTCCTACTAGCAAAGGAACATGTAAGCAAAGGTGGTATGTATTATGTCATAAAGAAGATACTCGTATTAACGGTCCATGAAAATGATCTCAAAAATATTGATCTAATCTGTAGATCACTATACTATCGTACCTGACAAAACTATTGTAGATGGAATGGAAGCTACGTTCCAGAAATCCGAAGAATCAATGTTATTTTTATAATGAAATGTGGCGAAGTCAAATCATAAATTTATCAATTTATCCTGGAACTAACAACACAATTAATCTTGTTCCATCAATGAATGACTATTAAGATATTGTGCGATTCATTATGTTTATTCAAAAAGACAATATACCTATATTAATCGACATTCAGAGAGGATTGTCTCAAACAACAACACATATATTTTACAGTGCTTTAGTATAAATCTTAAATCTATTTGATATACGCTTTAAAGATCGTATTAAAACTATTTCTCCCCGATGTATTTACTTACGAAATGCCAGAAATTTAAGTATTTATCTGTTGACCGATGGTACAAACGGTGATTTGCCTATATTAAATAAATAAAATGAATACATATAAAGTTAAACAGATTAACTTTCTGTTCCGTCGTTTCGGTTAATTTCTTTTATTTGCATTGTTACACTAGACCCAATTTACACTCACTTGATGATTAATAATTAAACTATCAACTATAAAATTATAGAAAGTTTATGGCGCTGGAGACTGATTTTGTAGGAGAAATGTAGTAGAAGTTCATTCCCAATTCCCAGTTAGTTTAAGGTGAAAAGTAGAAAATTATATCAAAGAGCTTTTAACAAAAACACAAAAGACGCCTCGATTTTTCCCTTCTATTAACGACTCTCTACATAGTGTGCAAAAATTCGAAAATGTTTTCATACATTCACATACCATACATTCACATACAACTGTTTACATAGAAACAACGGATATATTTCTTTACAAAATACACGAATAAATACATTTTTCGCATACATCGCAAATAACTATTCTTTACAATTAACACATATAACTCTTCTTTACAATTAACACATGTAACAAGTATTTACAATTAACACATATAACTATTCTTTACAATTAACACATACAACAATTCTTTACAATTAGCACAAATAACTATTCTTTACAATTAACACATATAACATTTTTTTACAATTAACACATATAACTTTTATTTACAATTAACACATATAACTCTTCTTTACAATAAACACATATAACAATTCTTTACAATTAACACATATAACTTTTATTTACAATTAACACATATAACTCTTCTTTACAATAAACACATATAACAAGTATTTACAATTAACACATGTAACTATTCTTTACAATTAACACATACAACTATTCTTTACAATAAACACATATAACAATTCTTTACAATTAGCACAAATAACTATTCTTTACAATTAACACATATAACATTTTTTTACAATTAACACATATAACTATTCTTTACAATAAACACATATACATGTACAATTTACACAAATGTATGACAGTGTATCTTAAAACAACGTGTGACACTTATTTGAAGTATTTTGTAAATCTTACATATCTATATAAATAATGTAATTTATTAGAATAAACTTGTTAAAGTTGTTGTTTATTCAATGAGATTTAAATAAATGTCTACCATATGATTTAATACATATGTATGTGGTGATTAAATCTGTGAGAAACGATTTCAAGATAAACTCTCATAACATCGAGGGTGTGAAAATAAACATTAAACATACTCAACAGTGGAGGGTTTAAGAATTTATTTAGGTATAAACAGCTTAGTCGACGCATATATACATCACCTTATTGAAAAATCGAATGCAATAATCAAAATAAATTACAGCCCAGCCAAATAATGGTTGTTAGATATTTATTTAGAGTAGCATGCTGATAATACTGTTTAAACAGTTGTTTTGGGGAAAAATGATAAAAAAATGACACTTCAAGTTATTTCTTTTTCCGTTCCGTGTGAAAATATATATTAATGTTAGTTATACAAATTGCGGGAGAATATAGCCTGAAAGTGATTCAATGCGCTAGCGTATTTAAAATCGCAAAATGTTACTGACGACAAGTTCAAAAGAAAACTCAACACTTTTACATTTTTGTGCCCCCACGTTAGTGGCGGGCATTTAGATTTACCCTTGTCCGTCCGTCCGTCCGTCCGTCCTTCCGTCCGTCCGTCCGTCCGTTCACTTTTGTTGTAATATTTTTAGTATTTTCAGAGTTATTGCCCTTGACTTAGTAAAATTTTGCAATTTTCAACTTGTGTCGCACGTAACTCAGAAAGTATTTGACCTAGAGTCATGAAACTTTACAGGAATGTTGATCAGCATGTGTAGTTGTGCACCTGGGTATTTTCATCTGGATATTTTTAGTATTTTCAGAGTTATTGCCCTTGATTTAGTAAAATTTTGCAATTTTCAACTTGTGTCGCATGTACTCAAAAAGTATTTGACCTAGAGTCATGAAACTTTACAGGAATGTTGATCAGCATGTGTAGTTGTGCACCTGGGTATTTTCGTGTGGATATTCTTAGTATTTTCAGAGTTATTGCCCTTGACTTAGAAAAATTTTGCAATTTTCAACTTGTGTCGCACGTAACTCAAAAAGTATTTGACCTAGAGTCATGAAACTTTACAGGAATGTTGATCAGCATGTGTAGTTGTGCACCTGGGTATTTTCGTCTGGATATTTTTAGTATTTTCAGAGTTATTGCCCTTGAGTTAGTAAAATTTGGCAATTTTCAACATGTGTCGCACGTAACTCAAAAAGTATTTGACCTAGAGTCATGAAACTTTACAGGAATATTGATCAGCATGTGCAGTTGTGCACCAGGTATTTTCGTCTGGATTTATTAAGTATTTTTAGAGTTATTGCCCTTCACTTAGAAAATTTTTGCAATTTTCAACTTAAGTCGCAAGTTTCTCAAAAAGGATTTGACATAGTTATTAAATCTTATGGGCAGGTTGCTCAGCATATTTTAGATTTGCACCTGGGGTTTCGCTTGTGGATTTATCCAGTATTTGTAGAGTTATTTCCCTTGACTTAGTAAAAAGATTGACAGAACAGTGGCGCGGTGGGGGCACCCGTGTCCTATGGACACATTTCTAGTTTCTCTCAAAGAAGCGTTCGAGAAATTTACTCGCATTATTATACATATATATTATATTTTTTATTTTCTGTCATGCGCGGATGCTCTTGAACAGCTATAGCTGTTGTTTCTGGGGGAAGTGTTAGATACAGTAGTTGCCGTTTTCCGGAGGCAACCTTGGCTCTTTTTCATACCCAATGTTGGGTACTGATACATTGGACCTCAGTTTTAAAGACATTTTCTACAGTTTTATGAAAAATTAATCCTTTCATAGAATTTTCTAAATTTTTTGTATGATGAGTAAAATTTAATGACGAATTTAAAAATAAAAAGAAAATATATGTTGTCGTGTTGGATTTCTTATAAAATGGCAGTTTCCATGGTAACCGTATATCTAAAAACTGTCAAAATAGACTAACTGTGTTATAATGAATAGAAAATGTATAAGATAGCTTAAAACACACAACGAGCATTGTTTTATGCAAAGATAACCTTATCTAATGATTATGTATGAAACAAATGATAATCTGAACATATTTCTTTAAAAAATGAGTTTTCCATGTTCCTCAACCAAACAAAAAAATGAGAAAAATAAAATGAATTCTGAGAATAATTAAAGATATTGAAAAAAGTGTTTCATAGGATTTTCTAATTTTTTTGTATGTTGTGTAAAATTTAATGACAAATTCAAAAAGAAAAAGAAAAATATATGTTGGCGATTTGGATTTTTTTGAAAAATGGCAGTTTCCATGGTAACCGTAAATCTCAAAATTGTCAAAATAGCCAAACTGTGTTATAATAATGTATAAAATAGCTTATTACACTCACAATAAACATGATTTTATACAAAGCTTGCTTTATCTTAGGGTTCTGTATAAAACAAACGATAATTAGAACATATTTCTTTAAAAAATGAGTTTTTTATGCTTTTTAACTAAACAAAAAATGAGAAAAATAAACATGAATTCTGTGAAAAATTAAAGCTATCAAGAAATTTCTTTCATAGAATTTTCTACATTATTGATATATCAAGTAACATTTGATGGTGGACACAAAAATAGAAATAAAATATATATGTTGACGTGTTAGTTTTTTGTAAACGGGCAGTTTCCATGGTTACCGCA